>NC_048302.1:1205108-1231239 GCF_013100865.1 Trachemys scripta elegans
CGGGCCGGGGGCCAGGGCCGGCACCCCAGGGCCCGAGCCGACCCAGGCTAGAGCCGCCGGGGGGGCCAGCCTGGGCCGCACCTCCTCCCCCCACCCCCCTTACCTGCTCAGGCTTCCCGCGAATTAAATGTTCGCGGGAAGCAGGGGAGGGGGCGGAGTCTTTGGGGAGGGGGCGGAGTTGGGGCGGGGAGGGGGCGGGGCTGGGGGCGGGGCCAGGGCCCCATGGAGTGTCCTCCTTTTGGAGGCACAAAATATGGTAACCCTAGGTATGCTGGGCTGCAGTCCTAGCTAGGGCTCCCCTTTGCTAGACTCCCACAGCTGCGTTGCGTGAGAATGAAACAGGAAAGCAGTGCTGCTTATAGAAATAGCCACCTGGCTAGAAACCAGCTGTCTGCCTGAGACTTAGCCTTTTGTTTTCTCTCACTTACGAGTTTCGGACTGAGTCTCGGAGTGGGCTATTCCTGTCACCTGCCCACTGCTTACAAGAAATCTCTTCATTCTGAGAAAGGGCCACTTGACTAATTACACCTCATTTGCTCAGGAAGCCCAAGGGCTCAAGTTAGAAAGAGAGACAGGAGGTAACCTAAGGAGGAGCATTGCATATTCCAGGGCTTCCTGAAACCAAAACCAAAACCAGTCTCCTTCCCCAACACCAAGATCCATTCTGGTTAATGATTCATTGGCATTAGCTACTTCCAACTCTCTAGTTAATGGCCCTTTGGCTGAAACAGCTTCTCCAGTTCTCTCATCTGAGTCTCTTCCTTAAACACATTCTCTAGCCTCAGTCTTTTTCTATCCTGTAAAATGAGCAGGTTTCTACCTGCAGATCCCAAATCATCCCTGTTAGGTTCTTGCATACCATAATCAGTCCCCTCTAGGTTGATCTTGAATGTGGTATTCTCTCTGGCTCAGTCATGAAAAATGATGAAGTCACTATTCAGAGTCCTTCATTTGGGTTGATCAGTTACTCAACTAGCCATAGGAATGGCTAATGGTACGCACAGGACCCCATGTCTCAGAACATGATGCTATGACTAACCCCCACTCCTGGGCTGTTCATTCACAGCCTCTGGCATGTAAGCTGCTCCTTGGATTGTGCAACTGAATGACACTAGCCAATATCTCCGGTCCCAGACACAATCCTAGGAACCTCCATCTTGTAGTGTCCAGTTATACCCACTGGACACTGCAAGCTTATATGAGTTTGTCAATTTAACAAAGAAATTGATATGTACCTGGCTTGTTCTCCCAAGGGGAAACTCTGACATGCTTCAAATCAAACACACTGCTCCAGATAGAATAAATGAACAGATTTATTAACTATGAAGATAGATTTTATGTGATTATAAGTCAAAGCACAAGAAGTCAAATTTGATCAAATGAAATAAAAACAAAACGCATTCTAAGCTGATCTTAACACTTTCAACATCCATACAAACTTAGATGCTTCTCACCACAGGCTGGCTGGCTGCTCTTCAGCCAGGCTCTCCTCTTTGATCAGCACTTCAGTTGCTTGGTGTAGTGTCTGTAGATGTAGGTGGAAGACAGAGGAAGAGCATGGCCAATGTCTCTCCCTTTTATCAGGTCCTTTCTTCCCTCTTGGCTTTGTCCCCCCCTTCCGAGTCAGGTGAGCATTATCTCATTGCAGTTCCAAACTGATCAAAGGAACGGGGGGTGACTCACTCAAGAGTCCAACAGATCCTTTTGTTGTTGCCTAGGCCAGTGTCCTTTGTTCCTGTGAGGCTGGGCTGGGTTTGTCCCATACATGCCCTGATGAAGTGTGAACTGCCTCTCTATTCTTGGAGAGTTTTTGCCTGGGCTTGCTTTAAGTCATGAGAATACATTTTCAGCCTCATAACTATATACATGAATTTATAACCTATAAACTTACTATAACATTACTGTAACAATTACTATAACAACCATGCTCAGTGCATCATGAGCTTTCCGAAGACACCCAACATGACAAACTTTCCATTGGATCCCACACAATCATTTTATAAAGATGAACATGGGGGTGTAGGGTGTTCCCCTGAGGTACAGAGCATCACAATAGTAAAATAAATAGAATATATTAGCTACCTCTCCAGTTGGTATGACACTTAATTAATATTTGCAAACCACTTTAAGGTTCTGAGACGAAAGGTAGTTTAGAAGTGCAAAGTATTATTACTGGTGCCATTTGCTGTCAGATGTTTTCTGTGTGCTGCACCTTTCAATAGAGGAGGTTCCCTCCCTACTATAGAGACAGCTGCCATTTTGTGATCAGATGCAGCCTGTGGCAGATGAAACATGCACGTGGTGCTCTCAGACAGCCTCATTTCTTTCTGCCTTGCTTTGCTGTTAATATCAAACACGCCATTCCCACCTCCAGCAGTAGGGAGGTTCTTTGTATACAGAAAAACATGATGCCCTCTAAGTTATCTTCTGAAGTTACACACCTTTAGGGGCAGGGGGAATGAGCCACACAGCGCTAAGATATTCTCAACTGACTTCCACAGATTGAGTTTAAGTACTGGGAGACTGGAGTTTCTATTTAACTCTTGTTACTTTACGTGGCTTCTATTTCATTTTGCTTTGCTGCTGGTGGAGTTCAGTTGCTAGTGACACTAGAAATGATCAGTCTTTTCTGGATGTCACACTATTGACTAGATTTCTGTTTTCCAAGCAGTTGGGGACTTTTAGCATTTTGGGACAGATTCACAAAAATGAGAAGAGTTTCTTGTTTGAAGTCTCTGGTTTGCCCATTGCTGTGACATCTGAGTGACTTCCACACAGAAGAGATTGGCACCAGCAAGCTGCCTAATGGATGTCATGGGATTATCTGGTTCTTTTCACATTATAGAAGGCTCTCTTTGCAAATATGCCAAACTTTGCATGACATCACAGCATGGAGTCCTCCCTTTCTGCACCCCTCTTCTCCCCGCATTCCTAATAAGTGTTTAAATGTATTTTCCCCTTTTACTTGCTAAGGGGACTCATTTTTAACAGTCCCATTCAATGGCCATTCGAGGTGAGAAGTTTTGACACCACTTAGACATACAGGACCAGCTTTTCAAAGTTAAACGTGCAGTTGCCTGCAGGCATTTGCTCTTGGGTCTCTTATGCAGCCAAATACCTTGCATGCATGCAAAATGTGGCATTTGCATACACACATAACCAGCTGGGGGCCTTGCTAGCCATGCATGCACATAAATATCTGTCTTGTTGCCTGCGTGAAGAATGGGCATGCACCTCACTTTGCAAGTCTGACTCCCATTCCCTGTGTGTATTAACTGCTACTCCTGTTTAGGCACAAGTAACAATAGTAGAAGGGGACTAGCAGCTCAGAAATATAACAAGATATTCATGATCACATGTAATAATCATAGAATATCAGGGTTGGAAGGGACCTCAGGAGATCATCTAGTCCAACCCCCTGCTCAAAGCAGGACAAATCCCCAACTAAATCATCCCAGCCAGGGCTCTGTCAAGCCTGACCTTAAAAACCTCTAAGGAAGGAGATTCTACCACCTCCCTAGGTAACCTATTCCAGTGCTTCACCACCCTCCTAGTGAAAAAGTTTTTCCTAATATCCAACCTAAACCTCCCTCACTGCAACTTGAGACCATTACTCCTTGTTTTGTCATCTGCCACCACTGAGAACAGTCTAGATCCATCCTCTTTAGAACCCCCTTTCAGGTAGTTGAAAGCAGCTATCAAATCCCCCCTCATTCTTCTCTTCTGCATACTAAATAATCTCAGTTCCCTCAGCCTCTCCTCATAAGTCATGTTCTCCAGCCCCCTAATCATTTTTGTTGCCCTCCGCTGGACTCTTTCCAATTTTTCCACATCCTTCTTGTAGTGTAGGGCCCAAAACTGGACACAGTACTCCACATGAGGCCTCACCAATGCAGAATAGAGGGGACTGCTCACGTCCCTCGATCTGCTGGCAATGCTCTTACTTATACAACCCAAAATGCCATTAGCCTTCTTGGCAACAAGGGCACACTGTTGATTCATATCCTGCTTCTTGTCCACTGTAACCCCTAGGTCCTTGTAAGTGGCATGATAATGGGACATAATGCAGTATTGTAATAGGATAATAGGGCCAGGGAAATAGGATTATGATTACTAACATCTCATTGAGAAGTTGAATCCTACACTATATGGCCTCCTAGTGAGCAGCTTGAGAGTCATGGGGGATTGCTGCTAATATTTGCTTAGTCACAATGGGGCAGAGATAAACCCTTTCCACGTGGAGGCTTACACTTTAGATAACCCAGTGAATCTAAATACAACTCCGGCTCAACTCTTCTCAGGGTTGTGACAGGGTGTACCAGGCCCAGAGGCCCCCCTCATGGAGGCCTCACAGTCCTACCACTCCCTGTCCCAGAAAGGAGCAGTAGATATGAGTCCTCCAAGCAGCCTAGAGTGGTGGCAAGGAAGTAGCCAATCAGAGAGAGGCAGCAGGGAAGCAGCCAGTCCGGGCCCACCAGGCTATTATAAAAGGAGCTGCAGTCAGTTGCTGCCTGGAGTCTGAGGAGTGAGATGAAGCTAATCCCAGAGAAGGGACTGAAGACCCCAAAGAAGATAAGTAATTTACTGAATATTGAACTGTGATACACCCCCAGAAAGGAACCTGAACGGTTTAGTGACTCTACTGGTAAGCTGGGATCAGAGAGAGGCCCAGAGAGGGCAAAAATATTGTCTCCAGGGAGGGAGCCCTGTGGTCATCACCCTAGGGTTACAATCTTTGACATGCAAAAAATTGGCACCCTCCACTCCCCCCCCCCCCCCCGACAGCAAGCCCACTGCAACCAACCTCCCACAACCACAAGACAACTCAACAACCCTCGCCTTCAACAGCCACTTATGGTATCCAGAGAGATAACATGTATAGATAAGATTGATAACATCATGTCTCCTCACTCCTGCATGACTCAAACCCTCTCTCTCTCTCTCTCTCTCTCTCTCTCACACACAGTGTGCTTGTGTGTGGGTGGGCAGACAGCTGCTGTATTTTCAACAGTTTTGATCTGTTATCACGTAAACTGTGGAATTGGGACACTGCAGCATCTTTAGCTGGACACAGAAACTTTTACCATTAGCTATCCCAGTGTATTGTGAGAATAATGCAAATCTTTAGACCCATGTACAAAACCCCAGCAGATTAAATTATTTTCTGGCAACTGGACAATCCATAAAAAACCTGGCCAGGCTAGTCAAATACCAGCCAGGTGTTAACCCTACCTGGCCCCCTACCAAGGCCAGGACTGTTTGGACTGTGGGACTGCTCAAAGCCTGAGCCCGGGGAGGGCTGCAGAAAGAGATGTCCCAACCAAGGGGTACTGGGATTGGCCCTTGTTGCACTATGTACACTGGAAGGTTTTTTTTTGTTTGTGTTGCACATACAGATTGTGTGAGACCTGGCTGGAGGGCTGAGTCGCTGAAGACCTACCACAACCAGAGAGAGAGTGTACAGGCACACACGCTCGGACGGAGGGGCTTGTCAGAGGTGAGTGCCACCCATTACAGGGGTGTTTCGGGGAGGAAGTCATGGAGATAGGCTGAGGTGCAGAGCCAAGCTCAGAGCTGGGGCCCATCTCACTTAAGCAGGGTTTTGCCCTATGTCTAGGGGTGTTTGGAGAACAGGCTGAGCGGGAATCGTGTTAAGAGTGGCCTTAACTGTGGGTCCCAGAGCGAGTGTAGAGAAGCAATGGCAGCTCACCCTGACCCTCGTGGCATGTGAGTGGGTCTGGCCAGGTCAGGCTGAGCCTTTAGAGCGAACTCACATCATGCCTTCAAGCCAGTCTCTGCTGCCACGAGTGCTACAAACATACTCTGCTTCATTAAGGAGGGCTGCGGTTCGCATGTAAATGCCTGACTCCAGGGGCAGGGGCATTAAGCAGAACACCAGATATTCCAAAGCCCATGATCAAATTGCAAGTGCCGGCAACACTGTGCACAGTGGAGGGGACAACCTGGCCTGGCTGTGGGGGAGAGAGGGAGGGGGTCAGTGAAGAGCAGAAGGCAAGGGGACAGAGAGGGGAAGGTTTGCCTTGACGTATGGGAAGTAGGGAGAGGGTGAAGCCTGCCTCTGACTGCAGCATCCCTGCTTTCTCCACCTCTCTAGCTCCCCGCCCCACTGCGCATTACACGGTTTCCCCTCTCACAGCTAGTTCACTTCCTGGCCTTCATCCTTAACCCTGCCCCAGCCGTGTGGTGCAGTCACCCCTCGTGATAGGAGCTGTGGGGAAATCTCCAGCCCCGGTTCTTGATTAATGAGATTTTGAAGAATTGAGGGAAGCAGCCCCAGGTTCACACAACTCAAGTCAAAAGGGAAAGTCCTGCCCTGTGGTCATTGTCCTCTCACTGGGACAACCTGAATGCTGCCTCAGATGATGAGGTTGTGTTCAGCGTGTGAAGACAGCCACTCTGATTCTAATCCTGCTCACGCTGCTGCAACTCGACTAGAGCTGCACTGATAAAGCCATGTGAGATCAGAGTCAAGCCCAGCTGAGTGTCTTCTTCTGCCACTAATAAGAAACCTCCCGCAAGCGAAGACATTGCATTCACATCCCTCCTCCCCCCTCTGAGCAGCCTCAGATCAAGCTGTGATGGGGCACTCTTTTCACACACACACACACACATAATTCATTCAAGCTACTGGGAGAAAATATTGGAGAGGTATTTTTGTTTTTGTTTTTTTTTTTTAAAGAAAAAGAAAAATAGAAATAGCAACAAAATCCAACCAGTATCTTGGCACAATGTTTACAGCAGTGTCTGCTCATAGAATCATAGAATATCAGAGTTGGAAGGGACCTCAAGAGGTCATCTAGTCCAACCCCCTGCTCAAAGCAGGACCAATTCCCAGCTAAATCATCCCAGCCAGGGCTTTGTCAAGCCTGACCTTAAAAACCTCCAAGGAAGGAGACTCCACCACTTCCCTAGGTAACTCATTCCACCGCTTCACCATCCTCCTAGTGAAATAGTTTTTCCTGATATCCAACCTGGACCTCCCCCACTGCAACTTGAGACCATTGCTCCTTGTTCTGTCATCTGCCACCACTGAGAACAGCCGAGCTCCATCCTCTTTGGAACCCCCCTTCAGGTAGTTGAAGGCTGCTATCAAATCCCCCCTCATTCTTCTCTTCTGGAGACTAAACAATCCCAGTTCCCTCAGCCTCTCCTCATAAGTCATGTGCTCCAGATCCCTAATCATTTTTGTTGTCCTCCGCTGGACTCTTGCTAGGGGCATTCAAAGGCAAAAATCAATTAAGCATTTTATTCTCATGCTGAATTTTGCTTTTAAAACAAATGCTTGCAAAAGAAAACAACTCCAGTATTTTGGAAAGACCCTTATCTAGCTATGGTACTTATGCCACCCCCATTACTGTAGCATCCAAGCATCCCGTGGTACAGCCTCACAATGCCCCTGGGGCAGAGCAGTGCTATTATCTCCTTTGTAACAGGGTCAGTAAGATGAGCTTGGCCCAAAGACTTTTATCTAAGGAGTTCATTTCTTAGTGGCCAGACTTTTCAGAGAGCTCCATTCCACTCAAGGCACCTAAATGTAGTAGCCTGACTTTTCAAAAGCACCCACAATTGTCTTCCAGTGAGGTTGGTTGTGTGCCCCAGTGAGTAGGCTATTCTGGACTAAGGAGATCAGGGTCAAATTCCCAACTCTGCCATAGGCTAGCTGGATGATCTTTGATAAGTCACAGCCCCTCTGTGCCTCAGTTTCCCCATCTGTAAAATGGGGATAATCATTCTGATCTCCTTTGTAAGGTGCTTTGAGATCTGGATGAAAAGCATTAGTTAGAGCTGGTCAGGGATTTCTCAACAACATGGTTTTTCCTCTGAAAAATGTTCTTTGTTCCAAACTGAAACTGCAAAACAACTAGTTTGACAAGTTTTCAGACGGGGGGGGGGGGGGGGGAAGGGAAAAAAAAGAAATGTGAAATCAAAATGAAACAGGAATTTTTTTGTTTAGGTGTCGGGGAAAAAAAGTCAAATCAAAACAAAGTTTCCGTTGAGCCAAACTGGGAGGGAAGGGGGATGGGGAGGGGAGGGGGAAATCTGTTTTGTTTGCAAAATTTGTCAAGATTTCGGCTTTTTGTTCTGATCTGGGGTGGGAAAAATTTCAAACTCTTGAAAATTTTCCTGGGATGGGAAAACCATTTTGCTGCCCAGCTCTAACACTATGCTTCATTGTTCTCAGTGGGGGCTGCTGGGCACAGAGCCCTTTTGAGAGTCTGGCCACTGCATTTAGGTGCCTAGATGGCCGCTTAGGCCAGATTCGATAGTCTGGCTAGAACTGCAAATCTCAAGGATCACCACAAATGCTGCATTAAAAGTGAACCTCTTGGAATAAGAAGAGAGGAAAGGCAGTTCCTAAATTCTAACCCTCCTGACCCTTTCCCCACGTAATCCCACTAGCACTATTACTTAGTGTGCCATGCACAAATCCACTGGAAAAACTGATTCGTTAAAAACAAATCATATTTATCTACATACAACTCTGTCTCTCTCTAATACAGGGTCTTAAGCACATCCGTGGCAGCATGCCGATCAGGTCAGCTTTACAGGATTTGGGGAGTCACAGGGCAGCTCCTACATATGTAGCCACTTAGAGAGACAATAAAATCCCCTAGAAAGCCTATAGACATTTACTGCAACTGCAGGGCATTAATCCTGGGAGCTGCTGGAGAAGCACCCAGTAATAATAGCCTTTAATTTTTTCTAAACAAAGAGAAGGGAAATTAGAAAATGTAGATATCAGAGAGTGGGGCTGGAGGAGTGAAAGAGACAAAGCTCCCGTGGATGAATTAATTGCCTTCACTGTCGTTTTACATCCTGCTAAACAGGAGGTAAATATTTCAAAGTTAATTGGGATGGACAAGATTTCTGTAAAATGGAGCGATTGCATAGAGAGGAATAAGAATGGAAAGCAGAATGGCATACAAGCGCACTCGGGGTATTGCTGTATTGAATGATGCACTGTAGTGGTGGCCATGAGGCCCCAGGAGATTAGAGAGACAAAGTGGGGCAGGGAATAGCTTTTCTTGGACCAACTTCTGTTGGTGAGAGACAGACAAGCCTCTGAGCCACACAGAGCTCTTCTTCAGCTCTGGGAAAAGTACCTGAGGAAGAGGAAAGTTGTTTTTCTCACCCACCGAAGTTGGTCCCGTAAAAGTTACTAGCGGTAAATATGCCCAGTGGCTTGTGATGGGATGTTAGATGGGGTGGGATCTGAGTTACTACAGAGAATTCTTTCCTGGGTGCTGGCTAGTGAGTCTTGCCCACGTGCTCAGGGTTTAGCTGATCGCCATATTTGGGGTCAGGAAGGAATTTTCCTCTGGGGCAGATTGGCAGAGGCCCTGGGGGGTTTTTCGCCTTCCTCTGCAGTGTGGGGCACGGGTCATTTGCTGGAAGATTCTCTGCACCTTGAAGTCTTTAAACCATGATTTGAGGACTTCAATGGCTCAGACACAGGTCTGATACAGGAGTGGGTGGGTGAGATTCTGTGGCCTGCATTGTGCAGGAGGTCAGACTAGATGACCATAATGGTCCCTTCTGACCTTAAAGTCTATGATTCTATGAAAAGCAATCACCTCACCCACCTTGTCTCTCTGTGTTGAATGAGACACAGGTATTTGTGATGAAGAAAATATTCTTCAGCCAGACTGAAATTTTTAACTGCCCTGAAAAAGCCATCAAGTACATGGTACTTACGGCAAAGAGATAGCTAGGACTTGCCTAAAAGGAGAAGGCATTGGGCTGTGTTGAGAGGGCATTATCAGACTGAAGGGAGGAGCTCAGGGATCGGTCTTGGGACCAATCTTAGTCAATATTTGTATTAATGACCTTGGCACAGGAAGTAGGAGTGTGCTAATGAAGTTTGCTGATGATACACAGTTCTCTGGATTAATGAAGAAGTTTCTGTTACTGGTATGGAATTTCCTGTTGTCTGCACCTGGGATGGATTTGCTATGTATTTGCATAAATAAGCACATACGTAACTCTGGCCAGGAATCAAATGGGCCATTTGTAGAATCATGTGGTCAAAGCAGCAGGATCTTGTGTAAAAAATATATATAAATATATATATTTGGGGAAACCAAAGTTTGAGTTCATAGGTTAGTGTGTCTCTTCTCTCAGCTAGAGATGAAATGGAGTTTTTGTTATGGCTCTTATTCAAGAGAGCAACATCTGGCACAATCTAGCCAAGTTCTATTTACAGTTCACATTTCCAGACGTCTCTTCTGATACCTGGGGGAGGTGTCATGTCACAGCTCCATTTTCCCTGTCCCGCCTCTGCCTTTTTTTGTAGTGATTTTAAACAGTGTCTTCCTGCTGACATCTTCTGCGAGCTTGGTGACCTAACCATCCCAGCCTCTGAGCTTGGAGCTCCTTTTGACTGCCTGTTGCTATATCAAGAGTAAGTAGTATTTCAGTAGCATCACCTGGAAGCTCAGATAGGCAGTTCTTTGTCTGGCAGATCATGACTGCCATGGCAATGGATTCTTAGAAGGGTTTCGTTGCTCTCCCCAGCAGTGTCTCTTGGGTGCCCTGAAATGACTGCATGGGATCATGGCTGTGCTGTTTGTTTCACTGCTGCCCTGTAAAGTATTTTGCTCAGTGTTTTCTTTGTGCAACTCCTAGAAGTGAGAAGAAATCACACACTGGCCATGGACCTGCAGAACATAGTACCTTCCAATATAGTCATCAGATGAGAGTGCCAACCACAGAAAGCCACACAAATGAGTGGACAAGTACAGTTTGGAATAGGTTTTTGGGCAGGAGAAAGGATTGTATAGACAAGAGAAGGATTTCCTTGGCTTCCCGTCCCCCATGAACAAAGTCACTGGCTTTGTTCATTTTTTTTTTTTTTTCAAATTTTCACCAAGCAGAGAGAGAGAAACATAAAACTGAACAGAGCAAAATCCATCCGAATGAGATCCTGTCCTTGGCAAGATTGATTGATGTACAATGCACCTGCCCCTCTAGCTGCTAGACCCTGATCCTGCCAGTACATGTGCCTGTGCTCAGCCTTACGCAAGCGATCATTGCCATGGACATCAGGGGAAATACTCACACTTACCGTGAAACACAACATGTAAGCACATGCAGGATCAGGGTCTCACTTTGCAAATGACTACTCACTTTTGGCAAGTCACTGTGTCTGCTCACATGCTTAAAGTTCAGCATGTGCTTAAGTGTTTCTGGGCTCAGGGCCTTAAAGAACAAAAACAGCCTAAAACTGGGAAAAAACGAACAGACAAGGACAGAAACATCCCAACCGAAAGCAACCCCATCGGCGAGTCTTGCCTATAGTTTGCTCAGCTCCAGTACTGGTGACCTGCCAATGGGAGCAAATGCCAAAGGCAGGGGCTTGAACTGACTAGCACAGGTTTCAGTGGCAGCTGCGTTAGTCTGTATCAGCAAAAAGGATGAGAAGTCCTTGTGGCACCTTAGAGACTAACACATTTATTTGGGCATAAGCTTTCGTGGGCTAAAACCCACTTCATTGGATGACAGTAGTTCTCAAACTTTTGTACTGGTGATCCCTTTCACATAGCAAGCCTCTGAGTGCAACCCCCCCCTATAAATTGAAAACACTTGTTAATATATTTAACACCACTATAAATATTGGATGCAAAGTGGGGTTTGGGGTGGAGGCTGACAGCTCGAGACCCCCCAGGTAATAACTTCACGACCCCCTGAGGGGTCCCGACCCCCAGTTTGAGAACCCCTGGACTAGGAACTGACAACAAATGCTGCCCAGCCAATCTTCACAGCCACAGTAGAGCACAAGCAAAATGAAGCCTCTCAAATGAGCAGGGCACAGACCACTCCTGGGGTTCCGATGTCCAATAGGTTACTCCATATAGAGGGAGAGTCACGTTTTTCTGTGAATGAAGAGCAACCAAGTCGAGTGAGAAAGGAGTCGTATAAATAGTGATTGTATTCACCAAACATCCGTCTTCTTGAATAGAATTCTCAGAATTCTTGATCAGCGCTTCCTCCGGTATAGCTACCGGATGTGCTCTGGTCAGCTAACCAGCACCACCTGGGTGTTCAAAACATAATGTGGTTTTTAATGCTGTCTGACTTGCATTGTAGTCAAAGTGGAAACCTTGCACAAAGCTTTGAAAAGAAGTGTAAGGGCCAGTTAGTAGCATGCTCACACAACCCCCTGAACAATTTATTCCCTATTAAATCTCATACTGGTAAATCATAGAACAATACTCACATGGCATTGCACTGCCTAGCCCCTTCCTGCTCAGAAATGGGGAACAACCACAACATGACTTCTTAGGCTAAACAATAAAGCCCAGTTTTTTAAACATGGGAGCTTAACATTAAGCTCTTGAATCCATATTTAGACATCTAAATTAAGTGACCTGATTTTCTATGGGAGCTGCTGGGTGCTCAGCACTTTTTAGAAAACCAGGCCACTTATTTAGGTGTCGAAATATGGAGCATATAGAAAATAACTTTAAATCTTGGCCTTATCAACTAACTCAGAGAGGGAAGAATATATTAATATTTCTCATTCATTTTATGTGTGGTGAAACATATTCCATTGTTGGTTTTCAGTGCATGTATCAAATGTATAAAATGTAAACTAAGTATGTCAAAACTGATCCATTTTGCTAAGATTACAGCAAAACAACTGGGAGGAAAAGTCACATGGTTATTAGCTTGGAATTATTTCCTTAATCCACCGAATGAGTGGCACATTCCCCAGCACTATAATTTTAAAAATATTGTCTATGGCATGAGAGAGTCTGGGTTAAAAATGTCTTGATAAGCATGTATTGCACCCCACTGCATCTTAAAAGTACGTCACACATTATGCTTAAAGCAATCACAGCACAGAGAGAATTTGAAGGCAATACTGTATGAAGCGAGGCACACATAGCTTAGAGACTGCAGTCCACACTTAAAAGTGAACTGGTATAGCTCTGTTGGTTGTTGTGATGCTTTACCAACCTAGCCGCAAAGAGTCCTGTGGCACCTTATAGACTAACAGAGGTATTGGAGCATGAGCTTTCATGCGTGAATACCCACTTTGTCGGATGCATGTGATCCCCCCTCTGATACTTTACCAACCTAGCTATGCTGGTATAAGCCCTAGTGTGGATGCAGGAACACTGGTATAATTTCTTCTACATTAGATAGTCTTGCTTGTTTTGCTATACTGATATTACTGTGCTGGCAAAACCCTTCTAGTATAGACAAGGTGTGATCCCTTTTTAACCCCTGCATATTTCACCTTTCTCTTTATAAGAGAAAGCTTAGCAGCTATTTAGTTCTCACAGAGTCTGCACCCTGCTACAGAGGAAACACACACTGTACTCACTCATGGGGACTTTACATCCGTTCTTTCCTGTTGTTTTCCTCAATCCACAGTGAACAGTCTCTTGAAGGTGAAAGATTTAACTTACCTTGTGAGGCAGTTCCCTACTCTATTGACTAGATTTTATTAGACAATAGGATTTTGCTATTTTTACATCTGATTTTCTCTCACTTTCCTGATAAGCAATGCTTGATATAAGATTGCTTTGGAATTGGTCTATTACTGGGATAACACCTGCAGATCACCCTAAAAAACAAAGGAAAATGAATTTCTGGCTTGTGATGAGGAGTAGGAGGACCAGATACCTGACCTAGGGTACTCAATCTAAAGTAGAAGGGAAAGGTGTCACATGACGTGGTACCAGGCATTTGTTGCCAGAAGCCCCACCACTTTGGCACACCCTGCCCTAAAAAGGAGTACTGCTGTCAGGGATGAGCAGAGAGTTCAGACCTCCAGCATTTGCCTAGAGAGTATCAGAGGGGTAGCCGTGTTAGTCTGGATCTGTAAAAAGCAACAAAGAGTCCTGTGGCACCTTATAGACTAACAGATGTATTGGAGCATAAGCTTTTGTGGTTGAATACCTACTTCGTCAGAAGCATGCCTAGAGAGGCCTCTCATGATCAACTGCAGGCAGAAGCAGCAAGAGTTGGTCCTCCAGTGTCTAGATGGGCTGGGAACAGATGGAGGCCAATCAGGGCCCAGCAGGCCAGATAAAAAGGGCTGGCTTTTTCTACTAGGGGCCAGTTCTGGGTGAAGCCAGGACAGGGAAGGCATGCTCTCCCTGCCCTAACCCATGTGACCTAACCCAGTCAGAGACCTAGTCCTGACAGCACTGGCCTTGGGTGTTCTGGCCTTGGGTGTCTGCAAAGCACTAGTGTTTGTTATGGATTGTAACATCCATGGTGGCTATTTTGAGTTCACTGTGAATTTTTTGTTGGTAAAACCTGAGGTAAACCCCATCCGCGGGGCACCTGGCTGGGGCAAGCCCTTGATATGCCCATTGCCCTAAGGCATGTTGAAGATTTGGCTGAGGCCACTAAGGGACATAAAGTATACCTGCAAACCATCACAGGAGTAGGTGCCAAACATGACACCCACCTTTACTGCTACCATTCAGCAGTAATTATTATCATTTTATTAGGGGAGACCATTTGAGTGTGTCCAACACTTTGATTAACACTCACTCGCTACTGCCCCTAGAAAAAGTGCACTAGAAATGTACGAGTCACCAATTAGAACATCTGGTTTTATGGAGAGCCTTTTGATTAATAAACTTTGTTGCCATGCTCTTTGGGATTTCACTTTTTATTTGTACTATACTCATGCGATGTGGTTGCACATACCTGAACCTCTCAATCAAAGATCTGGAATTGCTGTAAGGACATTAACCAATGAAACTGCACAACAGTTAGGTAAATATTATTGTCAGCGTACCATTGGGTAAACCAAAGCACAGAGAGAGTAAGTGTCATACCCAACCAAGGTCACACAGCAAATCAACAGCAGAGTTGGGGCTAAAATTTTAAGGGCCTGAACTCAGTCTTCTGCTTTAAGCACTAGACCATTTTCCTAGCAGCACTACGAAAGTGTAACAGGCCCTGCAGTATAGCAGTGCCAGGCTGCATATTCCACAGGTATGAATATTTCCCTTTGTAGAAGAGGAAATAGAAAATATGAACAAACCACTAAATAAAACTACCATGGGAAAAGTAGGACTTTTTAAACCATTGGAACAATCAGATCATATTTCCTGACTGACTGAGCCATACAGTTCTACAAGTCCTTTAGAAATAACCCATTTTCCTCCAGTGTTAATGAGACTCTACTGACTGACTCTTAATAGTCTTAAATTATTTTACTTTCTGTTGTTTCTGATACTCTTGAATCAGCCTGAAAATAATACTTTCCACTACAGTTTTTACATTAGTCATCCTTGGTGTGGGTGTGCGTAAGGATCTGATGTATGGCATGCCAACTCGGGGGGTTTGAGCCTCAGAGTTAGGTGTTCTGGAGTAACAAATGCCTTTGGGAATGATTTTTGTCAGAAATTGTTCTCCAGCTATTTCTCGGAATCTTGATATGCAAAATGGTTCAGGCAAGATGGATGCTGTGGCCTGGGGATTTCTAGGAATAAATCTTTGTGTGGTGTGGAATAGTACTGAAAGTCTGGAGACTAACATGACACATTTTATTGATGATTTTTTTTTTTGGTTTTCATTTTGCTAAAGAAGTTCCTGGTCATCCAGGCAGCTGGACTATGCTTTGGGTTGTTTTGTAAACAACTGAAACTCAAGGCCAGGATTTAACTCACAATGCCCTTGGCTGGTGGTAAGAACAGGTGAAGCAGTTCAGATATAATGAGAATTGACTCAACACTTTATCCAAAATGTAGACAAAACCAGATCAAGCCTCAGCTTTTAGGGGAGAGGGATTGAAAGTTGAGAAAAATTTTCTTTTCTTTTAAACTGTGGGGAGTGATTTTTTAAAAGGGAAAGTCTCCCCTTTTCATGGGCAAAATTTGCACCTATATTTTGGCACAGCTAATTGTGGATGCAAATCTGACTATGAAGAGATTGGTACCTGCAGATACATAAGGGCCAGATATTAAAGTGCTCAGCATCTACAATCAGGGCCAGATTTCAAAGATCTCAGCACCCATTTTGCCATTTAAATAAGGGCCAGGTTTTCGAAAACTTGGCACCCAACAGCTCTCATTATGACACTTATGTCCAGATTTTGTAAAGATCCAATGTGCCCATTGTGCTGCGCTCATTTGAAAACTTGACCAGCATTGTGGATAACATGCTCTTTTGAAAATCTGGCACTAACTTCCTAAATTGTTGGATTTGTGCCTAAAATTAGTAATGCTGCTCAGGAATTTTTAAACAATTTTTGTTCTTGTTGGAAATGCCAGTTTGTCAAAACTGAAACTTTTCATGGGAGAGGGTCAGTTTTGATGAATTCTTTCAACTCAAAGTTTTTGAGAAAAAAAGTTTCCAAATTGTTGAAACATTTTATTTTGACATTTTTTAACAAAAAATTCTGATTTTCCAGTTCAAACTGACTTTGTTTAGAAAATCTAGCTACTTATAGTAAAAAAATTCTTTTAAAAGAAAAAGGTCAAAATCAAACCAAAACATTTTGCTATTTTTGGTTTGTGAAAATGTTTGAGATTTCAGCTTTTTCTCCTGATTTGGGATAGGAGCATTTTTTGATATGTCAAATTTTTGTGGAATGGGAAAAACATTTCCCACCGAACTCTGAAAATTACTGCTCTGGAAGCTTGTCCACCTGTGCATCCAAGCCAGGTCTCCCAACCACTTATCACCATTATATCTTTATGCTGCAAATTTCAGCCACATAGTGGACCCTTGAAAAACTGGTCACTACCATGTGCTCCTGTAGTTCCTGGTTTTGGCTGAGGCTGAAAGGGAGATAACATGATGACACTAGAGTGCCTGCTCTTGTTGTATTCCTAGCCGCATGTCTGAATCAAAAAGGTTCATAGAATCATAGAATATCAAGGTTGGAAGGGACCCCAGGAGGTCATCTAGTCCAACCTCCTGCTCAAAGCAGGACCAATCCCCAACTAAATCATCCCAGCCAGGTCTTTGTCAAGCCTGACGTTATATACCTCTAAGTAAGGAGATTCCACCCACCACCCTAGGTAACCCATTCCAGTGTTTCACCACCCTCCTAGTGAAAATGTTTTTCCTAATATCCAACCTAAACCTCCCCAACTGCAACTTGAGACCATTACTCCTTGTTCTGTCATCTGGTACCACTGAGAACAGTCTAGATCCATCCTCTTTGGAACCCCCTTTCAGGTAGTTGAAAGCAGCTATCAAATCCCCCCCTCCTTTTTCTCTTCCGCAGACTAAACAATCCCAGTTCCCTCAGCCTCTCCTCATAAGTCATGTGCTCCAGCCCCCTAATCATTTTGTTGCCCTCCGCTGGACTCTTTCCAATTTTTCCACATCCTTCTTGTAGTGTGGGGCCCAAAACTGGACACAGTACTCCAGATGAGGCCTCACCAATGTCGAATAGAGGGGAATGATCACATCCCTCTATCTGCTGGCAATGCCCCTACTTATACAGCCCAAAATGCCGTTAGCCTTTTTGTCAACAAGGACACACTGTCGACTCATATCCAGCTTCTCGTCCACTGTAACCCCAAGGTCCTTTTCTACAGAACTGCTGCCTAGCCACTCAGTCCCTAGTGTGTAGCAGTGCATGGGATTCTTCCATCCTAAGTGCAGGACTCTGCACTTGTCCTTGAACCTCCTCAGACTTCTTTTGACCCAATCCTCTAATTTGTCTAGGTCCCTCTGTATGCTATCCCTACCCTCCAGCATATCTACCACTCCTCCCAGTTTAGTGTCATCTGCAAACTTGCTGAGAGTGCAGTCCAAGCCATCCTCCAGATCATTAATGAAGATAGTGAACAAAACCGGCCGCAGGATCGACCCTTGGGGCACTCCACTTGATACTGGCTGCCAATTAGACATGGAGCCATTGATCACTACCCATTGAGCCCAACGATCTAGCCAGCTTTCTATCCACCATATAGTCCATTCATCCAGCCCATACTTCTTTAACTTGCTGGCAAGAATAAGTTGCTGGCAACTTCAGATAAATTTACATAATCTCTGAATAAAATACAAACTCCAAACTTTAGATGCTAATTTAAAGTAGATCTCTTCAGCTTTTGTCTAAAACCTGCTCTACACACAGATTTTGTATTGGTATAAATGTTAGGGGTGTGATTTTTTTCTTCTTACTGATATTGTTATACTGGTGCAACCCCTAGTGGGGATGCAGGTACACTGGTATAAAAGTGCCTTATACTGGCGCAGCTCATTCCCCTTCCCCTAACTGTACTGTTAGACACCTTTATACTCCTATAACTGCAGACACATTAGAGGAGTTGTATAGTTAAAGCAATCCAGTGTTTGTGTTTAGACAAGCTCTAATTGTCACTCTTTTTTCAGCCATCAGCCCAGACAAGGAAAAGTCTTGTGGCTAAAGCATGTCTCAGAGTCAGAAGATTTGTCTTTGGCTCTGCCACAAATTTCCTGTGTGATGCTGGGCAAGTCATGCAACTTTTCTGTGCCTCTATTTCACCAGCTGTTAAAATGGAGGAAATGCTATTGATCCTAATTCAGAGGTGCTATGAGGCTTAATTCATTAATGACCAGGATGTGTTAGGAGATCCTCGGCTGGAGGGCACTCGAGAAGTGCAAGGAATAAGGAGCAGAATCTGTATTTTAGCTACCGAGTAGCTGCTGCTAACGCCATAGGCTGATGGAGGAGAGACGTTCATCAAAGCCGCTTGAAATGTTTTGAATGAAAATGTTTCCTGGCAAAATATGGGGTTTTGTCAAAACTGAAATTCACTTTTTCAGCAGGGAAATGCCAAACAAAAGGCTTTATTCTGAACTGAGCTTTTGTTGGTTTGAAATATTGCTCATTTTTCAATAGAAATTTCAAAATTTTGTTTCATTCAGAAATGCAGACTTTTCTGGAACTTTTTGGTTTGTGGACATTTTTGATAGTTTGATTTTCATTCCATTGTGGGCTGAAAACAAGTGTTGAAATTGTGGAATTTCCTGCTTAATTGAAATTCCATTTTCCAAACATGTCTACTGTTTGTGTGTGTGTGTGTGTGTGTGTGTGTGTGTGTGTAGGGCGGGAAAGGCACAAAGTAAGGACCACACTGTAGAGGGTGAGGCGTGCTGGGTGCCGACCCTCAGCGCAGGGCAAATACAGGTGGATGTCTCGGGTAGCACTATTAGGGAGAATGCACCACCTACAGCGCTTTACTCTGGCTGGTGGAGAAGGCAGCATAGTCTCTGAGTTGCACCAGCCACATCCCCTTGTAGCAGCAGTGTGCCACCAGTCACCCCTACTTCCCCAGCATTCGGGGCAAGCCAGAGCTCAGCCTGTCATCAGCATCCTTGTTACCTTAGAAACTCTATACAGTTCCAGATGATTGTATGGCAATATTCTCTCCCCTGGATGTCTAAAGTCAGGCACCTAAATCCGTAGTTAGGCACCTGAATAAAAAGGTCCTAGGTTTTTCAGAAATGCAGACTATTTTCTGGGTGCCATGATTACCTCTGAAAATGAGGCCCTTTTACAAAGATGCCTAACTATGGGTATAGGCACCTTATCTTAGGTCCCCATGAACATTTTAGCTTTATAACAGTAGTTCCATCAGGAAAATGGTGAGAGCTAATTCCTTTCGAAGACATTGTCCAACAATTGGGGCAAGCCATGTAGCTGGCCATCTAAAGGCAGGTAAAGGCCCTGGGAGAACAGAATAGAGTCGAAGAAAAGGGTTGTGCCTAAATAGATATAATTTATTAAATCTTACAGAGCAAACCTGAAACTCCTTGAAACAGTTTCACACCTGCAGCACCTGTCTGGCAAGAAAGTCTCCTCCCTTATCCTTCAGTTCACACCACTGAGATGGGGGTCAGAGAGGGAATCGCAGGGCCAGAGCAAACCCCTTGCTTACATGAGTGAAAAGAACTCCCTTGAATTTCAGGAGTTTACTTGGATGAGTAACTCCTCGCCGGGGGACCTAGGGGCTCATCGCCTGGCCTGCAGAGTTTAGGTTCCTTCTTCTCTGACCTATGACTAGTGGAAGGGAATGTCCCTAGAACCCTTCTCCTGAGCTCTAGTGGATAAACATACATTCTGAGGAACTTTTTGTGCCATTTCTCAGTTTATTTTTTCTTTGGCTCTCTGGGTTTGCATCAACTAGCAGAGGAAGGTGGGTTAGGGCACTCACGTAGGAGATGGAGGTTCAACTCCCAGCTCATGCTCCCTATGTAACCTTGGGTAAGTCCTTTGTCTCTCTGTGCCCCAGTTCCCATCTGTACAATGGGAATAACAGCCGTGCTCTGCCCCACCCCACAGGGGTGTTACGACCTGGAGGATGATCTAGAGGATGGCGTGGACTGAACCCTCAGCAAGTTTGCAGATGACACTAAACTGGGAGGAGTGGTAGATATGCTGGAGGGTAGGGATAGGATACAGAGGGACCTAGACAAATTAGAGGATTGGGCCAAAAGAAATCTGATGAGATTCAACAAGGACAAGTGCAGATTCCTGCACTTAGGACGGAAGAATCCCATGCACCGCTACAGGCTGGGGACCGAGTGGCTTGGCGGCAGTTCTGCAGAAAAGGACCTAGGGGTTACAGTGAACGAGAAGCTGGATATGAGTCAACAGTGTGCCCTTGTTGCCAAGAAGGCTAATGGCATTTTGGGCTGTATAAGTAGGGGCATTGCCAGCAGATTGAGGGACGTGATCCTTCCCCTCTATTCGACATTGGTGAGGCCTCATCTGGAGTATTGTGTTCAGTTTTGGGCCCCACACTACAAGAAGGATGTGGAAAAATTGGAAAGAGTCCAGCGGAGGGCAACAAAAATGATTAGGGGGATAGAGCACATGACTTATGAGGAGAGGCTGAGGGAACTGGGATTATTTAGTCTGTAGAAGAGAAGAATGAGGGGGGATTTGATAGCTGCTTTCAACTACCTGAAAGGGAGTTCCAAAGAGGATGGATCTAGACAGTTCTCAGTGGTACCAGATGACAGAACAAGGAGTAATGGTGTCAAGTTTGTTTCTTCTACATTACAACGTGCACATTGTCCAGGGCAGAACGAGGGAATATAAACTGCTAGGTGTTTAGGAATTACAGCTGGTGGTGGCTGTAGACTATCTACTCAAGTTTGCTTTATCATAAAGAAAGCCCCTTGCTGCTGCCAGGGAGTCTGTAGGGTTGCCAGGTGTCCAGTTTTCAACCAGAACACCCGCACCCCCAGTTAGAGCTCTGACCCCCTCCTGCACCGCAACAATGGGGCAGCTGTGTTCCTATGGGTGCCCCTCTATACCTGGAAGATGTTTTGTTTTCTTGGTATTAAGAAACACTATATTTGTCAGAATTCTGGAAAACAGAGTGAAGTCAAATCAAACACCATCCATGGGCCTTGCCACTCTAGCGCTAGATGACTACAATACAGCAAAGCATGTACTTGGCTTTAATGACATTGAAGCTACTCAAGTGCTTTGCTGGAATGGGGCCTATATGCTTCTAATTACTCGAGACCCCTAGAGGCCTGATGCTGCAGAATTTCTCATTTGAGTAATCCCATTGAAGCCAATATTCCTAGTTACAAGGTAAAATGTGCAAACTTTACTCCACACTGATGAGCACTTACTCACACGAGTACCATTTTACATAAGTGTCCAAATCTGCCCTGTATAGAAAAGTAGGGCTGGAAGTCACCGAGTCCATTGCTCTGTGCTGAGGCAGGACCAAGTACTCCTAAACCTCCACTGACAGGTGTTTGCCCAAACTGTTCTTAAAACCCTCTAATGACAGGGATTCCACAGCCTCCCTTGGTAGCCTGTTCCAGTGCTTAATTATCTTCATGACTAGAAGGTTTTTCCTAATATCTATCCTAAATCTCCCTTGCTAGAAACTCAGCTGATTACTTCTTGTCCTACTTTTGATGGCCACAGAGAATAATTGATCACTGTGCTTTGTAGAATAACCTTTTATATATCTGAAGGCTATCATCAGGTTCCCCCCTCAGCATTCTCTTCTGTAGATTAAACATGCCCAGTTCTTTCAACATTTCCTCAGAGGTCAGATTGTCTATGCCTTTTATCATGTTTGTTGCTTTCCTCTGGATTCTCTCCAATTGGCTCCCATCTTTCTCAAAGCATGGCATCCAAAACTGGACACAGTAACCCAGCTGAGACCTCACCAGTGCTGAGTAGAGCAGGACAGTTATCTCCCATGTCTGACATAGGGCCCACTCGTGCCTGCCTCTGCTCCAGTCCACACACCACTCAGAGCCCTTTATACTGGTAAAACATCCAGTGCAGTTTATTTACAATGTGGGTTCCCACCATCTTTGTACAATATACAGCTCCGCTCCAACCATCTTAGGGAGCCCTCAGCTTCTGAGGCAGGTGGGGTGAAGCAATCTCTCTCTCTCTTCTCTCACTGCCTGTTTTCCCTCCTCCTACTTCTCCCTGTACCTTTTTGTAGTCTCTGCCTAATGGCTTAATTAGCCTTCCACCAGTTAGGCATTGATGGCTCGTGTTCAGTTTGTGATCCAATATAATCTCCAAACCCTTTTCTGCAGTACTACAAGCTAGACAGTTATTCCCCACTTTGTATTTGTGCATTTGACATTTCCTTCCTAAGTGTAGTACTTTGCACTTGTCTTTATTGAATTTCATCTCATTGATTTCAGACCAATGAATAAAGGCTGTCAAATTGGGCCCAATTTGCTAGACCCAAGATTTTAATTTGAAAAAAAAAAAAAATAGAACTTGATTATTTGAAAAGGCAAACATTTCTGGTTTCAAATAAACACACTTTTTTAAAAAATTGAGAAATACACTAATCGATAACTTATCTCACAATCACAAAACTGCAGTCAGTGGGAGAACAGACATCAGTAGGAGAAAGAAACTAAACTGGAAATAGGTCAGAACTGCACATTTTTGTTCTGCATTTTCACACACAGTGAATTCAGATCCCAGTTTTTCATTTGGCCAATTATACTGCGAGGGTAAGTGCAAAATTCAGAACCAGATTTTGGTTCCAGCTCCACTCTTAAAGAAATGCTCAAGTCAAATTCAGATTTTCTAAGAGTTGATCTTATACAGGGTGAATTCATTGCATGGAGTCCTCCAAAACTTGGAATGATTGCAAATGAACTGCCACGGTCTTCAAATCAAAATCAAATCAGCAAAATGGAGGGAATATTTTTTAATTGCCCAAAACAATGGATGGTGTAAATGGTAGATCAACAAAGAGACAGAACTAGAATAGCACAGCACCAAAAAATTAAAAGAACAAAAAAAGAAAAAGGACAGTGGGGACAAGGCACATGCAGTTGGAGCTTAAATAAATGATAACGTACCACAATGTTTTGTCAACACTTTCCCAGACAACTAGACTGAACCAACACCGAGGAACTGTTTGGGAAATCTGCAAGATTAGTGGATCCATCAGTCACAAAGAAAGTATAAGAGCCAAAAAGGGAATATGTAAAATTAATTGTATAAGTAGGACTTGGATAAGCGTCTGAAGTCGGGGGTGGGTGGCATATGTAACCACATTTTTGTTGGCAATGGTAGGCAGCTAGCCAGTCCAATGTCTCCCTTGCAGTAGGCACTGAATGACTGTACTGAAGAAGAGGCGGAGTAGTAATTGGTATCTCTGGGTAGTACATATCAGCTACTGTGGAGTCATGCACTTTAGAAATCCTGATAGATTATAGAAGTTAGATATTGTAGGTAGATGCCACTGAAGACAATTGACCTTTGGGTTTTGCACTCCAGAAAGAGATGGAAATTGACAAAGCACAAAAGGGACACAGCCCAGGTGAGTCATTGTGTGTGTGTGAGAGAGAAAAGGCATTAAATATAAAATATGCCACAAAAATAAATGAAAAATAAAGAGAGAAAAAACAAAGAGAAAAAACAAGCCCCCAAACCTCTCCGCATGTCCTTGACTAACAATTAAACTCATCTAATGAATGCCAACCCAGAGGGCATTAATTAGTTTAAATTAGCCGCACTGTACTTCAATGTGCTAATCCTGGTCTCCTCAAAAGCCAAACAGCTGAAGGGCTGTTATTATATACAGAGGGGAAGTTACCATACAGGGATTTTGGATCTTGCTCATTGCAGATCTGGGCAGTATGTACATTACCAACCACCTCAGTGTAATGCATCTTCCTCTGTTTATGTCAGCTTCAGTTCTTCTGCTAGATGTGGTGGGAGCACATACGCCCGTCATTCCCAGGGCCTATAAGATATATGTAGCTGAGTTAGCCAGGTTTGGTTGGTAGTGCTTCAGCCAAGGGATGACTCGCTCACTTGATCCACCTTGCATAGCTGCCACCATGTGTGGAAGTCTCAGCTGTGGTGACATGGAGGTGAATGCACTATAGGCCTTGTCCAGCATCCTCCCAGCAAAATTTGTCCTCTCACTTCTTTGAGCCAGCCTTGCCACCACAATGCCACCTGAAGACCAGTCCCCGCTGGCTGGAGGGAACAGAGAGAACTACATCTGCGGGGACACCTTCTCGTTGTGGGAGGCGCTCAGATGCAATGGGGATGGGCATGATCTGCCTAGAACAGATGAGAGAAGGAAGAGTAGAGTTCAGGAGTTTCACCACTGAAGTCAGTGGAGTTACACCTGTGTGAAAACAGTGCACATGAGAACAGCAGGAGGCCAAGACCCCAGTGGAGAGAACTGGGGAACTGATAAACTCTAAACTTGTCACCGTGTCATCATGTGACTGGTTAGTTGTGTGTGCTTGAGAAGGTCAGTGCACTGCCACCGCCTGCCCTTGCTTGTCAGATAAAGCTTCCACTCTCCAGGTGCAGTGACTAACTTTTGATTTAGCCTTTCCTCCTTGGAGTGTCCCTGCTGGCATGTCTCCTCCCCTGCTGCATATCCATTCTCTCTTCCTCATTCCACCACTTGGCTGCCCTGACTCATTAGTGGTTAGCGGCATCCCACCATCCTCTGAAGTTTGACTCAGAGTAAAATGTGCAAGCGACCCATAAGGCTGTCAGAGAGAATCTACCACTCACAAATCTCCCTGATTGATAGCACCTGGGCTGAGGCACTCAATGGGAGTTGAGAAAGAGGGGTGCTCTGACTGCACAGATTGATGACAGCTCTGTGAAAAGGCAACAAGAGGCAAGGTGGTGTGCAATAGCCACTGCGTAAACCACCTGGTATGAAGGCCTTGCATACTTGGGCAGAGCACGGTTATAGCTCCCAGCACTTCCTTGGTTCTTCTGTGTCCTGGGAACCATGATTCAATGCATGTTTACTAATGAAGCGGCCCATCTGCAGATAAAAGAAGTAGCGGCTGGAGGGAGAGAAGTGATGAAAGCTGGGCTGACAATCACAGGAAATTGCTGAGAGGTTGGCAAGAGTTTGCAAAGAGGTTATTGAGCTCAAAAACCTCCACGAGCAAAACTTGTGGAACTTGACAGGCCTGCAGGGGCTCTTCAGGGGAGACTTGTTTCCGCAGCTGGGAGGGATGTTCTGTGTATGTCCTTGTTCTGTGGCATGACATGGGTCACTGGCCAGCGGCAGGGGACTGATAGCTGGACAGGAAGTCCGATGGGAGCAGGAAGGGCAAGTAAAGAGACACCAGAAGGAACGGATTAAGAAGTGAGTGTTTCCAAGCTGCAGGGTGCATTCCCCAGGAGAAGTACCATGGAATTAGCACACGCAGGTGAGATCCACAGCCCTGAGAGCATGGGGGTTCAGGCAGCAGCCACATCGCCTGGGCAGTGAGCTCATCATATCTAATAAACTAAGCATGGTTGGGCCTGGCTAGTAGTTGGATGGGAGCCTTCCGAGGTGAAGTTATGAGATGCAGGATGGAGTAATAGGCAAATCTACAGAGGTCTGGATTAGTTTAGATGAGCTCTGCACAGGGCCGGCTCCAGGTTTTTTGCCGCCCCCAAGCAAAAACAATTTTGGCTGTCCCCCGTCCCAGCCCTGGGCTCCTCGCAGTACCCCCCTGCCGCCCCAACCCTGGGATCTCCCCCACCACCCACACCTCCCTGCTGCCCCAGCCCTGGGCTCTCCCCAATCCGACCCACACCTCCCCTGCTGCCCCAGCTCTGGGCTTTCCCCCTACCCCTCCACCATTGCCCCCAACATATACCTCCTGCTGCCCCAGCCCTGGGCTCTCCTCCCCCACACACCTACACCCTCCT
>NC_048302.1:1234226-1284437 GCF_013100865.1 Trachemys scripta elegans
AAAAAAAGAACAAGTTAAAAATCACTTAGAAAAGTTAGATGCCTGCAAGTCACCAGGGCCTGATGAAATGCATCCTAGAATACTCAAGGAGCTAATAGAGGAGGTATCTGAGCCTCTAGCTATTATCTTTGGAAAATCATGGGAGACGGGAGAGATTCCAGAAGACTGGAAAAGGGCAAATATAGTGCCCATCTATAAAAAGGGAAATAAAAACAACCCAGGAAACTACAGACCAGTTAGTTTAACTTCTGTGCCAGGGAAGATAATGGAGCAAGTAATTAAGGAAATCATCTGCAAACACTTGGAAGGTGGTAAGGTGATAGGGAACAGCCAGCATGGATTTGTGAAGAACAAATCATGTCAAACCAATCTGATAGCTTTCTTTGATAGGATAACGAGCCTTGTGGATAAGGGTGAAGCTGTGAATGTGGTATACGTAGACTTTAGTAAGGCATTTGATACAGTCTCGCATGATATTCTTATCGATAAACTAGGCAAATACAATTTAGATGGGGCTACTATAAGGTGGGTGCATAACTGGCTGGATAACTGTACTCAGAGAGTTGTTATTAATGGTTCCCAATCCTGCTGGAAAGGCATAACGAGTGGGGTACCGCAGGGGTCTGTTTTGGGACCTGCGCTGTCCAATATCTTCATCAATGACTTAGATATTGGCATAGAAAGTACGCTTATTAAGTTTGCGGATGATACCAAACTGGGATGGATTGCAACTGCTTTGGAGGACAGGGTCATAATTCAAAATGATCTGGACAAATTGGAGAAATGGTCTGAGTTAAACAGGATGAAGTTTAACAAAGACAAATGCAAAGTGCTCCACTTAGGAAGGAAAAATCAGTTTCACACATACAGAATGGGAAGAGACTGTCTAGGAAGGAGTATGGCAGAAAGGGATCTAGGGGTTATAGTGGACCACAAGCTAAATATGAGTCAACAGTGTGATTCTGTTGCAAAAAAAGCAAACATGATTCTGGGATGTATTAACAGGTGTGTTGTGAGCAAGACACGAGAAGTCATTCTTCTGCTCTACTCTGCTCTGGTTAGGCCTCAGCTGGAGTATTGTGTCCAGTTCTGGGCACCGCATTTTAAAAAAGATGTGGAGAAATTGGAAAGGGTCCAGAGAAGAGCAACAAGAATGATTAAAGGTCTTGAGAACATGACCTATGAAGGAAGGCTGAAAGAATTGGGTTTGTTTAGTTTGGAAAAGAGAAGACTGAGAGGGGACATGATAGCAGTTTTCAGGTATTTAAAAGGGTGTCATAAGGAGGAGGGAGAAAACTTGTTCATCTTAGCCTCTAAGGATAGAACCAGAAGCAATGGGTTTAAACTGCAGCAAGGGAGGTCTAGGTTGGACATTAGGAAAAAGTTCCTAACTGTCAGGGTGGTTAAACACTGGAATAAATTGCCTAGGAAGGTTGTGGAATCTCCATCTCTGGAGATATTTAAGAGAAGGTTAGATAAATGTCTATCAGGGATGGTCTAGACAGTATTTGGTCCTGCCATGCGGGCAGGGGACTGGACTCGATGACCTCTCGAGGTCCCTTCCAGTCCTAGAATCTATGAATCTATGAATATCTGTACGTAAATACCTTGCAATGCCGGCTACAAAAGTGCCATGCAAATGCCTGTTCTCACTTACTGGTGACACTGTAAACAAGAAAAGGGCAGCATTATCTCCTGTAAATGTAAACAAACTTGTTTGTCTTAGCGATTGGCTGAAAAAGAAATAGGACTGAGTGGACTTGTAGGTTCTGAAGTTTTACATTACTGCACTCTAAAACAAAACAATGTAACAAAAAAAAATCTACATTTGTAAGATGCACTTTCACTACAAACAGATTACAACAGGTGAGATCTCCTGATTCATACTGTGAAAGTAGGGCAATTGGCTAGTTATCTTGGGTGCTGTACATGAACACAAGAAGCAATTTGTTTCATGGGAAACAAGCAGGAAGAATTGGAAGTCCTGGCACAATCAAGGAACTAGGATGCGATTGGAATAACAGAGACTTGGTGGGGTAACTCACATGACTGGAGCACTTTCATGGATGGGTATAAACTGTTCAGGAAGGACAGGCAGGGGAGAAAAGATGGAGGAGTTGCATTGTATGTAAGAGAGCAGTATGACTGTTCAGAGCTCCGGTATGAAGCTGGAGAAGGGTTAAGCTGAGAGGTGAGAGCAACAAGGGTGATGTCGTGATGGGTGTCTGCTATAGACCACCAGACCAGGAGGATGAGGTAGACGAGGCTTTCTTCGGACAACTAACAGAAGTTTCCAGATCGCAGGCCCTGGTTCTCATGGGGGACTTCAATCACCCTGACATCTGCTGGGAGAGCAATACAGACAATCCAGGAAGTTTTTGGAGAGTGTTGGGGACAACTTCCTGGTGCAACTACTGGAGGAACCAACCAGGGGCCGTCCTTTTGACCTGCTGCTGACAAACAGGGAAGATTGGTAGGGGAAGTAGAAGTGGGTGGCAACCTGGTCAGCAGTGACCATGAGATGGTCAAGTTCCTGACAAAAGGAAGAAAGGAGAGCAGTAGAATGTGGACTCTGAACTTCAGAAAAGCAGACTTTGACTCCCTCAGGGAACTGATGGGCAGGATCCCCTGGGAGACTAACATGAGGGGGAAAGGAGTCCAAGAGAGCTGGCTGTATTTTAAAGAAGCCTTATTGAGGGCACAGGAACAAACCATCCTGATGTGCAGAAAGAATAGAAAATATGGCAGGCGACCAGCTTGGCTTAACAGAGAAATCTTTGGTGAGCTTAAACACAAAAAGGAAGCTTACAAGAAGTGGAAACTTGGACAGATGACTGGGGAGGAGTATAAAAATATCGCTAGAGCATGCAGGGGTGTAATCAGGAAGGCCAAAGCACGATTGGAGTTGCAGCTTGCAAGGGATGTGAAGGGTAACAAGAAGGGTTTCTGCAGGTATGTTAGCAACAAGGAGGTGGTCAGGGAAAGTATGGGACTGTAGTAGGTTTGGGCCGAGGTTCGGCCCTCGGCGGGGCTGTGGGGTATCCCACCGCTTCGCTCTGGTCCAGCGGCAGTCTGGGACAACAGGCACACAGTTAGGGGCTCAGGCCCATAAGCAGGGGCTGAGTAAAGAGGTCCGAAACCCAGGCCCTTAAGCAAGGGCTGAGGCAACGTCTATAGCAGCCCAGGCCCTAGGTCAGGGCGGGGCAGCAAGCAAACAGTCTATCAGTGGCCCAGGCCTTGCAGCAGGGGCTGTATCAGTTTGGGACAGCCCAGGACCTAGGTCAGGGCGGGGCAGCAAACAAATAGTCAATCACTCTCTAGGCCAGGGGAAACAGGGGGAGTCTGCCACCCAAGGAGTGGGTGGCAGAGGGGACGCAGGCCCTCCCACTCCACTGCGTCCCAGCCCGGGGCCCTAGCAGCGACGGAAACTCGCTGCTGTCTGTGGGGATCCTGGCCGCAACACACTGACATCGGCTCTGGCAGTGCAGCAGCCAGACTGGGGTCGGCTGCCCCCGGGCTACTGCCACACTCTCCCTCGTCTGGTACCTGGGCTGTCTTAGTGTCATCGGTGCTCTCCACCAGCATTGGCTCCTCTGGATAGGTAGCGGGGGGCAGGCTTGGCTCCTCCTCGGGGTACCTGGCCCGGGGCAGGCTTGGCCAGTCCTCCTCAGGGTACCTGGCCCGGGGCAGGCTCGGCTCCTCCTCGGGGTACCTGGCCCGGGGCAGGCTTGACCAGTCCTCCTCGGGGTACCAGGCGAGAGGTAGGCTCGACCAGCCCAGTGAGTCAGCAGGCCGGTCACGGCCTGCGGCTGTTTCCCAAGCGGGAGCTCAGCCATGGACGTCTGCTCTCTCCGCCAGCCTGGGCTCCACTGAGCTCTGCAGGCGGGCTTTTATACTTCCGGGTCGGGGCCGTGACCTCGGAGGGGCGGGCGCCGGACCCGGTGGCTCCGCCCACGTTGGGATTAGGGGAGGTTCGGCCCTCAGCGGGACTGTGGGGTGTCCCACCGCCTTGCTACAGGGACCCTTACTGAATGGAGGAGGCAACCTAGTGACAGATGATGTGGAAAAAGCTGAAGTACTCAATGCTTTTCTTAACTTGGTCTTCACAGACCAGGTCAGCTCCCAGACTGCTGCATGGGACAGCACAGTATGGGGAGGAGGTGAGCAGCCCTCAGTGGTGAAAGAACAGATTAAGGACTATTTAGAAAAGATGGAGGGTGCTAAAGGAGTTGCCCGATGTGATTGCAGAGCCATTGGCCATTATCTTTGAAAATTCGTGGTGATCGGGGGAGGTCCCGGACGATTGGAAAAAGGCAAATATAGTGTCCATCTTTAAAAAGGGAAGAAGGAGAATCTGGGGAACTACAGACTGGTCAGCCTCACCTCAGTCCCTGGAAAAATCACGGAGCAGGTCCTCAAGGAAACCATTTTGAAGCACTTGGAGGAGAGGAAGGTGATCAGGAACAGTCAACATGGATTCAATAAGGGAAAATCATGCCTGACCAACCTGATTGCCTTCTATGATGAGATAACTGGCTCTGTGGATATGGGGAAAGCGGTGGACGTGATATACCTTGACTTTAGCAAAGCTTTTGATATGGTCTCCCACGGTGTTCTTGCCAGCAAGTTAAAGTCTGGATTGGATGAATAGACTGTATGGTGGATAGAAAGCTAGCTACGTCATCGGGCTCAATGGGTAGAGATCAACGGCTCAACGTCTAGTTGGCAGCTGGTATCAAGCAGAGTTCCCCGGGGTCAGTTCTGGGCCAGTTTTGTTCAACATCTTCATTAATGGTGAAGCACTGGAATGGGTTACCTAGGCAGGTGGTGGAATCTCCTTCCTTAGAGGTTTTTAAGGTCAGGCTTGACAAAGTCCTGGTTGGGATGATTTAGTTGCGGCTTGGTCCTGCTTGGAGCAGGGGGTTGGACTAGATGACCTCCTGAGGTCCCTTCCAACCCTGATATTCTAGCATTCCATGATTAAATGATGATGGGATGGATTGCACCCTCAGCAAATTTGTGGATGAGGTGGGGGGAGAGGTAGATATGCTGGAGGTAGGGAGAGGTTCCAGAGTGACCTAGACAAATTGGAGGAGTGGGCCAAAAGAAATCTGATGAGGTTCAACAGGACAAGTGCAGAGTCCTGCACTTAGGAAGGAAGAATCCCATGCTCTCCTACAGGTTGGGGACCAACTGGCTAAACAGCAGTTCTGCAGAAAAAGACCTAGGGATTACAGTGGACGAGAATCAGGATATGAGTCAACAATGTGCCCGTGTTGCCAAGAAGGCTAATGGTATATTGGGCTGCATTAGTAGGAGCATTGCCAGCTGATCGAGGGAAGTGACTATTCCCCTCTATTCGGCACTGGTGAGGCCTCATCTAGAGTATTGCGTCTAGTTTTGGTCCCCTCACTATAGAAGGGATTTGGACAAATTGTAGAGAGTCCAGCAGAGAGCAACGAAAGTGATTAGGGAGTTGCAGCATATAATTTATGAGGAGAGGCTGAGGGAACTGGGATTATTTAGTCTGCAGAAGAGAAGAGCGAGGTGAAATTTGATAGCAGCCTTCAACTACCTGAAGGGGGGTTCCATAGAGGATGGAGCTAGACTGTTCTCAGTGGTGGCAGATGACAGAACAAGGAGCAGAGGGGGAGGTCTAGGTTGGACATTAGGAAAAACTATTTCCCTAGGAGAGTGGTGAAGCACTGGAATGCGTTACCTAAGGAGGTGGTGGGGAATCTCCATCCTTAAATGTTTTTAAGGCCTGGCTTGACAAAGCCCTGGCTGGGATGATTTAGTTGGGGTTGGTCCTGCTTTGAGCAGGGGGTTGGACTAAATGACCTCCTGAGGTCCCTTCCAATCCTAATCTTCTAGGATTCTATGATTGTACTACAGTACTTGTAGGAGGTGAACTGAAAAATACAATTTCTTTTGTTTATCATTTTTACAGTGCAAATATTTATAACCAAAAATATACTTTCTGATTTCAGTTACAACATAGAATACAATATATATGAAAATCTAGAAAAACATTCAAAATATTTAATAAATTTCTATTGTTTAACAGTGATTCATTTTTTTTAATCGCAATTAATTTTTTTGAGTTAATCACGTGAGTTACTTGTGATTAATCGACAGCCCTAGTCTATAGTTTTTAGTCTCAGTCTCTAGTCAGCACTATTGGCCTTCTTCATATGGAAACTTTTTCAACAGGTCTAAAATGCTTGGGAATCTTTCCTTACCCCAATATTTGTCACGCCCTGCTGCACCTCCAGCTTCGAGCCTGCAAAGGGGCCCCAATACTTTAGGACAGGATGTCCTGCCAGCATTTCCAGCCCCACCAGAAGCAAGAAGCCACCCAGACTCTGATAATAAAGCCAAGCAAAGAGAGTTTCAATAACGCACCCAAGGATAGCACAGTGAAGAGCTGGAAAAGAAGAACTCAAGACTCTTCTGCATTTTCTTGCTAAAATCTTCCCAGTTTCTCTTGGATGCGGTGTCCTGTTTTATCTTTTGAGTAATTAAACAGCTGTTCTATTATCTCCCAAGGTGGCTGCATGTCAGTGGTGGGTAAAGGGATCTCTGCATGCACTGAAAAATAATTTATGACCTCTAAATACTTCACAATTATCATTCAGCTGCACAGCATGGCTGCTTGACACTTCATGGAGAGAGCAGAGATACAGCTTAGATACCCCTGCTCCAAGAAGTCCCACCAGATGGCCTAAAGGAAATTCTCCCTTGGCTAACAAGCAGCATGAAGCCTATGCCATGCCATCATTCTGGGGCTTCTGTTGTTTCTGATTTCACCATGCTTAATTTACATAGCAGACAGAGAGCTAAAAGAACACGAGTACTTGTGGCACCTTAGAGACTAACAAATTTCACAAGGACATTCATCACCAGTGTGTCATTAGCTTTCAGAAAAGACCTCACTCTGTGCACTCTTATAAGACAATAATATTGTATGCAAGCAGTTGATTTAAATGTTTATCACTCTTGCCTCAGCCCCTGAAAGGGGAGGGATGTTAGCAGATAGGTGGTGCTCAGAGAACCTCCTAGTGTGAGGATTGGCTCCCCCTGTGATAGGAGCACCTCCAGAATTGGCAATGGATCAGTGGGGCACAGGTGACTGTGCTGTCCCCCAAGAGGGACTTTGGATATAATTTGACTAATAAAGTTGTGGCCTGGTTAAAACCCAGACCATGTGTCTGTAGGATTCTTCCATGCAGTGAGTGCACCAACCCCTCTTTATGAGATGCAGGCTGCTTCCCCATTGCATGTCAGTTCCATTCTGTGGGTCAGGGACCCACATCTTCCTCCCCTTTTGGCTGCCTTTCTAGAGGAGACCTAACTCTGCTGCTGCTACCATGGCATTGGAAAAGAGACCTCAGTCAGCCAAGTGGGACTGCAAGAGAGCTCCCCTCTCAACACTGCTTCTCAGAGAACCTGCTCCCGAGTTGATCAAAATCTGTTTGATGGATAATGGAACAAGACATGTAATAACTTATTTGATCTATTTTATCCCCAGTATTCAACCCTCTCACTTAAGGATTCAGTCAGCAGCAGTTATGCCTCTGGCCGGAAGCTTGGTGCTTACACGCGACGAGAGATTATTTCAGTTTACACCCTCTTACTCGTTCATGAATTCAACATTTCCCCAGCAACACCTCCAACGTTTGCACTCATTCCAAACCTCTCATTTACTGATGGCTGGCACTTTCCAAACATTCGCTGCGTCAAGGAGCTTGCAATCTAATCTTTAAACCCGAGGATGATTTACCAGAGGAATATGGGCTCATTAAAGCAGGAGACTGAGTCAGAGAACCGAGTGACTCCTTGTAGCTGACCTTCCGCGTGGGGGCGAGGTGAGAGCCAGGAGCCCGGTCTGGCCGTCGGACTGTGGGCTAGCCAAAGCATGGCTGGAGTTATTTTCAGCTGCTTATTTAATTTGGCAGGCCTGCTGGAAGCAATGGTGGTTACTCCATAACTCCTCGTAACACCAGTGTCGTCTTATCAGTATCAGAGTACATACCTCATGCCTCTCCACGCTAAGGGCCAAATTCTGAAATCGGATGCTTGCACATGGCTCCTATTATCTGCAAGAGGGAGACACATGAGCACTTCCAATGGTGGAATTTTGCCTTAACTGATTACATCAGAAGGTTATTTCACTAACCAGAAGCAGCCTCCTCTCAATAGGAGAATAACTTCTAATTACATATCGCTCCCAGAAGCCCCGCACTAGGATCTTTATTATCTTCCATGTTTATTAATCAGCGAGCTGGTGTTAACAAAGAGATTCTTTTTAGAAGATATGCAAATAGCTCTGCAATTTTCTCCCAATGACTCAGCACTCCTATTAGAAGCTCACTAATAAGACACCCAACCTACTAAAATGCCCTGTGAATAATTAGCAACTTCATGTCTTTGAGAGCAACAAAAGTGATTAGGGGGTTGAGGCATGTAGAGGAGCAGATTCACCCCTGCAGCACCTCCTGCTGGTCATTTCCAGGAATTAGCTCATGTCAGCATTGGTGGTCTGCCTGTCCTCTAGCCCCCATGTCCCTCCTAGACCCCAGTGCCCTTTTATCTGGGGTGCTGCCCCATGGCAGTACACCTCTCAGCACTAGGGTCTCCCCTCCCTGGGGAACCCCTACCTCACCTCAGAATAAGGCCACTGCCAGTCACCAACTAGCCCCCACTCCCTGGGGCAGACTGCAGTATAGGCCACTCATCACAGGCAAGGTTGGGTTTGGACCTGCTGCTTTGGCCTACCCCTGGGCTGCCCTCTGCAACCCCCAGTACCCCTTGGCCTCCTACTAGGCCACAGCCTGGGGCTATCCAGGCTGGAGCTCCCCAGCCCTGCTCCACTCAGGTACTCGTGCTCTGGCTCACTGCAGCCAAGCGCTTCTCCCTCTGGGGGGAGGGAGAGAGACTGGTGGGCTTCAGGCTCACAGCCTTTTTATATAGGGCCAGCTGAGGCTTGATTGGGGTGTGGCCCAGCTGCAGCTGCTTCCCAATCAGCCCAGTTTAGCAGCTCCCAGCAACAACCTTCCCCCAGGGCTGTTTTAAGCCCTTCAGGGCAGGAGCAGGGTAACCACCCCACTACAGGGCATATGATTTATGAGGCAAGGCTGAGGGAACTGGGATTATTTAGTCTGCAGAAGAGAAGAGTGAGGAGGGATTTGATAGCTGCTTTCAACTATCTGAAAGGGGGTTCCAAAGAGGATAGATCTAGGCCAGGGCCGGCTCCAGGTTTTTTGCCGCCCCAAGCAAAAAAAATTTTGGCTGCCCCCCCCGTCCCAGCCCTGGGCTCCTCGCCGCACCCCCCTGCCGCCCCAACCCTGGGATCTCCCCCACCACCTGCACCCCCTGCTGCCCCAGCCCTGGGCTTCCTCCCTACCCCCCCACCATTGCCCCCCCACATATACCTCCTGCTGCCCCAGCCCTGGGCTCTCCTCCCCCACACACCTACACCCTCCTTCCGCTGCAGCCCTGGGTCACTGGTAACTCACTCCCAAGGCGGGTCATTCAGCAGGAATTTTGGATGTGCACAGAACACAGACAGGATTGGTTCCCATATGGTTACAGAACTGCAGTAAAGTGGAACAATTTTCAGCTTGTGTGATTGAAGGATATCTGGATGCACATTATAAGACTGTCCTACATAAATGAGGAAAAGTTGAGGTGCCTTTATTATTCTTTTGTTCCATTCTTTCTTTCTATGGGGAATTTGCCAATGTAATATCACTGTCTTCCTTTTAAACAAACAAACAAAACAAAAAAAGGCAATGGCTGTTGAAAATAATAATTCCAGTCCTAATAACCACTGGGAAGCATTTCTTGCTCAATTTTATCCTACTTTTTCTAAAGCAAGTTACAGTGGATCAGTATATTTGATTTGGGGGAAATGAAGTAACAGCCGCCCAAACTGAGCTTGAGCACTCCTGAATTTTGAGGTGTTCAAATCTGGAAGGCAGGTGCTGGGGGGGGGAGGGGCTGTGGCTCCACAGGGGAGCACGGCAGCATGTATGCAGCAGCGTGTCTGGTGCTGCGCGAAGCCAGACATGCTGGTCTGAGCGGCACGGTAATGGGGCTAGGGGGTTGGAGAAAGGGTAAGGGGGGGCAGTCAAGGGACAGCGAGTGGGGGGGTTGGATGGAGCAGAGGTTCGGGGGGGCAGTCAGGGGACAGGCAGCAGTTGGATAGGTATGGGAGTCCCAGGGGTTTGTCAGGGGACAGGTAGGGGGTGGGATTCTAGGGGGGAAGTTGGGGGGGGTCTCAGGAGGGGGCAGTTGGGGACAAGGAGAAGGGAGGCTTAGCTAGGAGGTGGGGTCCCGGGAGGGGGCAATCAGGGGACGAGGACCAGTGGGGCTTAGATAGGGGGTGGGGTTCTAGGGGGGAAGTTGGGGCAGAGATCCCGGGAGGGGGTGATCAGGGGACAGGGAGCAGGGGGAGTTGGATGGGTTGGGGTTTCTGTGGGGGGCAGTCGGAGGGAGTGGATGGGGGCAGGGTGGGGCTACCCTCCCTCCCCCATGGAGTGACCTATTTTTTGATTGTTAAAATATGGTATCCCTGCCCTTCCCAATGCAGCTCTCCATACAAAGCAGGCTGCAGCATGAGGTCTCAGCTTCCTCACTCCCTCCCCCTCTTTCCTGTTGGTAGTGGCCAAGGGAATGCTGGGAAATGTAGTTCTTTCCCTGCTCCAGGGCTGGCTCTATAGGCAGGGAGCTAACCAAGGAACTACATCTCCCAGGGCCCCCTGTTGGGTCTCAGCTCCCAGGCTGGATCCCTGCCGCCCCTGCAAATGGGCTGCCCCAAACACGTGCTTGCTTTGCTGGTGCCTAGAGCTGCCCCTGGCTCTGCATATCAAAAGGCCTTGTATCTGCATACATCGGTCAAAGAAAACGGAGCTGAGTAATGTGTGTGCAAACTAACACCCCATCTTACAAAGGTCTAACTCAAAAAAGGGGATTTTGCCTAAAATGTCCAGATTTTTGAAAACGTGAAGTGCTAAGTTGCGAGAGCAAAGATGGCGTGCCTGAGCTCTGTGCAGTCCCCCCAGGCAGATTAAGGATTGAAAACCAGAAGGGACTATTATGTCCATCTAGTCTGACCATTGCATAGCACACGCAGGCGAAATCACCCTGTGATTCCTGAATCGAGCTCAATAACTTGGGGCTGAAAGGGACACCTAATCTTGAGTTAAAGACTCCAAGTGAGGGAGAACCCACCGCACCCCTTGGCGGTCACTTAAAGAGGTTCATTATTGTCCTGGTTAGACATTTTCCAGCTTTGTTCCATTTTGACCTTTACTGACTTCAACTCCCACTCACTCTTGTTTTGCCTTTGCCTGCTAGCTTAAGAGCCCCCGTGAGCAGAAATCTACTCACCCTGTGCTTGGTCCTTCACCTTCTCTGTGCTTCCCTTGGGTGGCATAGCAGCAGAACCAAAGGAGGGTTAGTACAAGGCTATCTTTCCAGACCACAGCTTTCTCCTCACAGCATCCCTTGAAGGCAGGGAGGTGCTATTACCTCCATTCACTGGTGGGAGGTTAAGGCTCAGAAAGATTTGGGCCTGGTGTACCTGTAGAATTTAGGTCACCATAGCTATGGTGCTCAAGTGGGTGAAAAAGCAATACCCCGGAGTGCTGTAGCTATGCCGACCTGACTCCTGGTGTAGCCACAGCCAGGTCAATGGAAGAATGCTTCTGTCAGCCTAGCTACTGTCTCTTGGGGAGATGGTTTTCCTACAGCAACAGAAAAACCGCTCCTTCCTCTGTAAGTTGTGGCAGGCTTATGCTGGCCCAGCTATGGCACCGTAGCTATGCTGCAATAGCTCCTATAGTGTAGACAAGGCCTAAGGCCAGACAATTAGTGACACACCACCTGAGGCTCTGCCCCTGTGAATCTGTTATTCAGCTCTTTTAAAAAGCAGGATGGAGTGCAAAGAAGAAGGGCAATTTCCATGCTGTGCCATCCCAGCTCTGCTCTGTAGCCAGGTTCAGATCAAGCCAGAGCAGCTGTTCCTTTTCTCCACGCTGCTTCCTTCCCACTCGCCCATCCTCCACTAGCTGCTGCCGAGGGGAATCCTACTGCTATAGTACTGGCTGCTGCATCTTCCCACTATTGCTGACAGTGCACTCTGGGGTGGCTCCCAAAAGCACCACAGAATGAAGCCTGGGATCAGAGTACAGGCTTGAGGCAGCTGGCAGGGTATCTGAGTGGGGTGTGCATTTCCCAGAGAGCCAGAATATCACTGCCAGTCAGAGAGCTGGATCCCCAGGGTCAGTGGTTAGTTAATGTTCATCTCCCAGCTGCCTGGATTAGCCATTCCTGGTCACTCCCTGCTCAGAGCATCTCCTCCTCTCTATGAGCACCCTTTCCCTAACAGACTGGCAAATATTAAGGAGCAAGGTGGGCAGCCCTCACCCCCTTTGGAGAGGAGCTCAACTTTCCATTCTCCATCATGTGGCTGTGGGAACAGTCCCCTGCCAACAGCTCCACAATTGTCATGGTCTGACATGGCCCAGAGACAGCCCTGTGCTCCTAGTGAAGGAAGCCCTAGGCAGTGGGAGTAGTTGGACAGGGCCATCTCCTGATCCTACCCTTGCAAGATGGGAAAATCCTGTCCAGAGTTTGGGCGGGTCTCCAGAGAGCTCAGATGCAGACATTGGCCTCTCAGGATCCCTCTGGGGAGGGGGGGATAGGTGCACCCAATCCAGAATAGGCCAGTGCAGGAGGGGAAGGGAGTTTGCAGGTCACTCCCTCTCCTGCCTCAAGGACACCAACATTGAAGTGAGGGTCTTGTCTGTAAAAATAGCACCATGGGTCTTGTCTCCCAGCGTTATGCAGGTCACTAACGCACTGCTCATCCTGGGATCTGAGAGGCAGGCTGGGTGCTCTCTGCCTCATGCATCATTGCCAGGGACAAAGATTCTCCCAATCCTGTCGATGGGTCACAGAGCAGGACAGAATCCAGCTCGTGCTCCCAGACCGGAATCGACCCGGAAGTGCTGAGAAGAGTAAAATCTCTTTTTTGTGAGTGATGTCTGCAGACACGACTCTGAATACACCCCCGGGGCAGATCAGCTGAGTCACATGGGCCCGTTTCCAAAGAGAGTCCCGGTGTGGTGGGGGGAGCGGAAAAGAAGGGGGAAAATGCGCTGCAGAAGGGGGTTGTTTGTGGGAGAGTGCCAGCGGTCCTGGGCGAGGGCTGCAGTGACAGTCAGACTCAGCCATGCAGAGATCTGAACAGCAGGCTGTCAGCCCACACACAGACAGCCCTGAACCTGAACCTGAGCCTGCTCACCCAGCCCTAATACTGGCCTGGTGGAAGAAGGCTGCTACTCATCACTCTGCTGCTAGAACAGCGCCACGTGTGGGGAGGGAAGGGCAGTCCATGGACAGCAAGGAAAGAGCGAGCCATGGATGCGAGGCTGCAAGACGGCTGAGTGGGGTCTGGCCCTGGAGCCCAGTGGTGCAAGCCCTGTGCACACTAGCAAGGCCAGCGGGCAGCTCGCAGGGGGCAGAGATCTCTACTGAGAAGCAATCTCCGCTGTGGCCCCGGCGTGTCACGGCAGCTGATACTGTTTGGCTGGTTTCCACAGCACTCTAGAGGTGACAGGGACCCAAGAGGTGCATGGATTAGTATTAGTAGGAGCATTGCCAGCAGATGGAGGGAAGTGATTATTCCCCTCTATTCAGCACTGGTGAGGCCAAATCTGGAGTATTGTGTTCAGATTTGGTCCCCCCACTACAGAAAGGATTTGGACAATTGGAGAGAGTCCAGCAGAGGGCAACGGAAATGATTAGGGGGCTGGGGCACACGATTTACGAGGAGAGGCTGAGGGAACTGGGGTTATTTAGTCTGCAGAAGAGAAGAGTGACAGGGGATTTGATAGCAGCCCCAACTACCTGAAAGGGGGTTCCAAAGAGGATGGAGCTCAGTTGTTCTCAGTGGTGGCAGATGACAGAACAAGGAGTAATGGTCTCAAGTTGCAGTGGGGGAGATTTAGGTTGGATATTAGGAAAAACTTTTTCACTAGGAGGGTGGTGAAGCACTGGAATGGGTTACCTAGGGAGGTGGTAGAATCTCCTTTCTTAGAGGTTTTTAAGGCCCGGCTTGACAAAGCCCTGGCTGGGATGATTTAGTTGGGGATTTTCCTGCTTTGAGCAGGGGGTTGGACTAGATGACCTCCTGAGGTCCCTTCCAACCCTAATCTTCTATGATTGTATGATTCTATGGAGCTCAGCCAAGGCTGGGGAGGAGAAGGGGCAGGCCCACAGCACGTTGCACAGGTGCCCCTGGCTCATGGCTTGTGTAGGTGGGCCAGAAACAGGCCCATGGAACACATAACATGCTCCTCCTGGGGAGATAGCATGGGCCACATTCCCAGCAAGGCCGCTAAGGCCACTTTGCGATGGGCCAGCAGCATGTTGTAGCCAGAGACAGCCAGCAGAAAACTCCCCTGCACAGGGGCTCTCTGAAAGTGCTGGGTCCTCCGTGTCCTGTGTCAGTCACCCTCTGTCCCCATGTAAGAGGGAGTACGGGATCTCTTCTGGGCAGGGCTTGGTTGGGATGGAGACTTGGTGGTGTGGAGCTTGGCCACGCTCCAATTCTGAGCTCTAGGGGCCCCGTGCCAGTGGGGTGTGTTAGAGCTGCCCCTGTGCCATTCTAACTTGTTGGGGGCTGGGGGCTCTGGCTTCCTGCTGGGCTGCCCCCACCCTTTCTGCGCTAGCTGAGCTGGAGTGGAGAGTCTAGGTCTGTATGTCACTCCTGCCCAAGGAGCCTGTGCTGTCCTGGGAGCCATGCAGGAACCAGACGGGACTGGGAGTCTCCACTGAGTCCCTGCTTCCTGGGGGAGTGATCGGCACCAGTCCTTTGCCTGGTGCAGAGGGTTTGCTCCTCTGCTCAGGCTGTGGGTGCTGGTTGTTGCACAGTGTGGGTCAGAGCCAAACCTCCATTCACTGCTTGTCCCTGCTGCCCAGCTGTGCGGGAGGGGGAACAGCCACCTGGCATCAGTTGCTCTCCTTGTTTGCAAGTTTCCATGATAAGGTAGCTCACGCAGAGGAGTAACGGGTCTCTTTATGCCTCTCTGCATAGGTGTGCAGCAGGGCTCATGCCTGAACCCTAAGGCAATATTTGCAATGTCCCTTGTGCTTAGTTTGCAAGGGGTCTTTTGCTAGTAGTGCCAAACTTACACAATAACCTCTGCTCCACTGCACACCCAAGGCATTGGGAAAGGTCCCCAAGAAAGCATCTGGATTTCTGGGGGCTCATGAGAATCAAATACCGACTGTTCTGAGGTTCATCCAGGCTCTCAGTGACTCTGAGACACAACACACATGCGGTACCCACACGCACGGACGCACGCGCGCACAGTACTTTAATTCAGGCATGAAATTTCAGAGAAGGCTGATGTAAATGTGCTCCATTTTTAGCCATGTATTTGTGGATGGTTAAGTGGAAGCACCAGCAAGCAGCAGCCTGAGGAGGCCCTGTAGCATTCTTACACTAGGCTTGGGCAGGTGAATGACTCATTACATACTTGATTTCTTTCCACCCAGTTGCTGAGAATGGTGTCACTCGCCTTCCAGCTGATAGGGAGGTGTTGCTGCCGGAAGATTGGCTGTTGCTCTTTGACATGTCAGAACTTTCCCACGGTCGGTCGGGAGTGCTGCGGGGCATGGGAAGGGTGGAGAACTGTTGGGTGGTGTCCCTCTCTGACTGATGACATCGCTCAGGCATTGAGGAACCACTCACATGAGCCAGAAGACTCAGGAATTGTGCCGAGTGTGGTTGCATTGCATCAGCTCCTCCTCCACGCCTAAACAGCTGGGCCACTTTGGTTTTTCTGTTCCTACCCAGGCCCTTGTCTCTCAAACGAGCAGTGTTTTCCTATGGACTTCCCCTGCCCTGGCACAGGCTCGTGTGGTCGATCGTGCACATGGGTTGGTGTGGGTCTGCTGAATCAGGCTAAGCAACCTGTCAGACTAAGAGATACTGTTTTAGTTGCTGTTCTGCCTCCAGGCATTGATGGCTCTTTTGGGAAAATGGCAGTACCTGAAATATTAATGTCACCAGTCTAGATGTCTATAGGTGATAACTCTGAAGTGTAATTTACTTTATTTCTCTTTGGTTTCATGGATATGTTTCCTGACATAGAGTTGTTAGAATAATTCACAGACTTAGATCTCTTCTAAACCTCCAATGTTTCCTTTTGCTCCTTCTTCCTTTCACTGGATTCCATTACAGTCTTCACTTCTCCTGGCCCAGTCTGAGTCACTACCTTGTTCTCCACCTGCACAGTAGATTGTTTAGGTCAGTGTTTCTCAAAGGCAGCAACCGTGGCCACATGCGGCCACCAGGGTTTTTTCTAGTGGCCACAGCCTCCTGGACTGTGATTGAAGGGGCAAAGTAGCGGCCCCTCCCCTCCTTGTTGCTCCTGGATGCAGTGCCTTGGAGTTGGTTGCTGGGGCTACCAGCAGGGGTTGGGCCCTGCCTCCCTCTGGAGACACTTGGGGCACAACGCTGGAGGAGCAGGCAGCCCATGATTTCCCCACCTTCCCGGGGGCAGTGGGGCTCAGGATTTGGGCTTCAGCCCTGGGGTGGCAGGATGGCAGGTTCTAGCCATGAGGCTTCGGGCTCCATCCCCAGGCTCCAGCTGTGCAGCAGCAGGTCCCAGGCTCTAGACACATGGCTCTGGGCTCCATCCTCAGGCTCCGTCCCCTGGGCATGGGGCTTCAGGCTCTGGCTATGGGGCTTCAAGCTCCAGCCCCCGTTGCTTCCCTGGCCCCCCATCCATCCATCCATCCCCATTGTCCCTGGCCCCTGCTGCCTCCCCCAACCACCCATACAGGGCTTAATTTGTCCCTAGGCTTGTCTGGGCTGAGTAAGTCTGCTGTGAAAAGTGATACTTGTATGTTTGTTAATATCACTTTTCACAACAGGCTTACTAGCTAGCAATAAATACATTACAATGATTTGGACGTGTGTATGTGCATATTTATTTGTTTTTTCTAAAGCTAATTAAGTATTTTAGGGAAAAGCGTGAGAGCAGCCACCAGCAAGAGTTGGTGGCCGCACTCTGAGGCCACCAAAAAATTTGTCCTGAGAACCCCTGGTTTAGGTAGAATTGAATTGACACTGGTATCATAATGTTCATTGTCCATGTGAACAACACGTGCAAACTCTTTAGCTGCATGGAATTTAGTTCACCACAGTTTTGCATTAAGAATATTTTTTATTAAGTTTACACATTACTTGTTAGCTGAGATGAAACGGTTCCGAAAAGAGCCACAAGACTGCTATGAGGTCTGGGGAAAACTACCTTACACTGAAAGATTTAGGCCGCCCAATCTACTTAGCTTGTCAAAGAGAAATCTCAGAGATGACCTGAGCAAATCCACAAATACCTACAAGGGAAGGAGATTTCAGAGGGCAGATGGCTCTTTAATTTATCGGACAAAGACATAACAAGATGCTATGGCTGGAAACCAAAGTTAGATAAACTCATGCTAGAAATAAGGAACACATTTTTAACAATAAGGGTAATTAACATTTGGAACAATTTACCAAGGGATGTGGTTGAAGTCCATCATTTGAAGTCTAGATCAAGATTGGATGTCTTTTTTCAAAAAACAAAACAAAACAAAAAGCCTCTAGCTCAACCACAAGATATGGGCCTGATGCAGGAATTACTGGGTGAAATTCTAGGGCCTGAGTATACAAGAGGTTAGAATTAGATGATCATAATGGTCCCTTCTGGGTTTAAAATCTTTGTATTTAAAATATAAATCTATGAAAGCAAAGATAAATCATTTTCACTTAAGTATATTATGAGTCAGGACAAAGATTGGGTAGCAGGGCTCAAACTTAGAACATTCATACAAAGAAAAAATAGAACAAAATAATAAAAATAAACAATTGAAATTCAGGAAGAATAAGGATTTGACAGAATACTGCCTAATTCGGCTTACAGTATAAGTAATGAAGGGAATCAACTCTCCAAATATCATTTTTGCCTGGTCATTCCCCCTCAGAATTTGTTGAGTATGAAAATACTAGTTTTGTTCTAGTCACCACTGTTTGCAATTAAAGCAGCTAATTATAAAAGCTCTTTTCCCCACTTTTAGAAACATTGTTATGCACTCCTACTAAAACCAACGGTCTCTCTCGAGAGTCATTGTAGATGAGATCACACTGATATTACGAGTGAACAAAATACAGTGCTTTGGGGGCATCTCCACGACATACATGAATATCTCATGGTAATGGATGGAGGCCACATCTCAATGCTGATACTACTTGACCTCTCTGCAGCTGTCAACACAAGTGACAGTGCCCTGCTGCCCCAGTTACATGACACATTGCTGGCTGGAGGAGGCACAGCACTGCAATGGCTTCAATTAGTTATTCCACTCCAACAGACCCAGAGTGATAATAGGCAACTGCTCCCCTATCCTGATGGCCCTCACCTGCAGGCTCCCAGAGGGATCTATCCAGTTCTTCTCCTCTTCAGCATCTCCCCACCTCTCTTGGAGAGGTGTGAGGTGCCAGACGCTCCATGGCAAACAATGCCATCACTCTGATGTCACAATGCCTAGCAGAGACCATGCCCTGGGTGACCATCAGCCAGCTCACACTAAACCCCAGATGAGACTGAAGCGATGCTGGCTGGAAGGGGAAAACACTTGGAAGAACTGACCAGGTCACTGTTCTCTCTTCCATCAAGGGCGACTACCCCCATTCAGCAAATAGCCTCTGGGTCCTTTCTCACTCAGCACCTCATCCATAAGACAAGGGAGTATCAATTTTCAAAAGTGACTTTCCTCACCTCCTGCTGGGCAGAAATCTTTGCCCCTCCCTCCTGGGCAAAGATCTAGTCACTGCAATCCAGGCAGTTGTCACCTCCAGACAGGAGTACTCCAACTTGCTGTACCTGGGTCTGAAGGCCCCAGCACATGCCAAATAGGGCAGCCCTTTTCCTCTCCATTACCCCTGTGCTTCCATCTCTCCATTGGTTCCCAGCCCAGTTCCACTGCCGCTTCCAAGCCTTGGACCTGATCTTGAAAGCTACTAGTGGGGCAGGACACAGTTACATCAGTGATCACATCTCCCTCCATGATCCAGCAAGACAACTGCGCTCCTCTGGGATAGGGCACTTTATAAAGGCCAAGAGGAAGCATGTGAGGGCTGGAGATAAGGCACTTGCTGTTAAAGGGGTTGAACTGTGGAATGACCTTCCAATGGATTTGTGCTAATCTAAAATCCGACCACTTTCAAGGAGTGCTGCAAGGCCCTCTTTTTTGCCAAAGCAGTCCCACTAGAGCCAACTAATGGGGGAGAGAAACAACGTATCAGTGTTATAATCCCCCAAGCAGAGCCTCCACTACCAGGGAAGGGAGAAGAGCAGAAGACTCATGAAATCCACTAGGGACCATGCCACACAGATTTAATTTACCTGGGAAGTACTTTGATACTCTGGTGATGGTAGCAATAGACAGACAGACCAAGCTTGCTCACTGCCCGCCCAGCTCAGACCACTCAGATCAGAGCTTCTGTGAAATCCATGGAGTAAATGTCAGTTTGTTCTGGAGTGGATTTACGGGTCATACAAATGAAAGCTTACATTGTACGCTCTTTGGGGTAGGGACTGTCTCCCTAGAGGTGTGTACAGTGTCTAGCACAACAGGGCCCTGATCCCTCCCTAGCCCCATGGGTGCTACATAATACCCATTTCTCAGGGTCAGATGTACTCATATCTCTTTGCCAGGCCTTAGCATGAGCCCAGTTACTGGATTTTTGTCATGGTGCTGCTGTCACAAACCCGTGCAAGTCCTGTTTATTTGTTAGCATGGTTAAAGAGAGCTGCCATACTGGAGTGGCTGGGAGATATCTGTCACACCATTTGCCCTGCAGTCACTGTAGTGTCAATAGTCTGCAGCAAAGAGTCCTTTTTGAGGCCTGGACTTGGGAATCCGTCCAAGCAGAGACAGCTCCCAAAGAATGCACCTGAGGTTTTACAGGATCTGGGACACAGCATGGTGAACCGCAAAGCCGGATATGTCCAATAAACCTGCTTCTTCTTTACTTTATGACTAAGTCTCACTGTATTAAATTAAAGGCTTCTAGTGACAGAGCATTTAGAGTCTATTTCCACATATCAGGGCCATGAAGCTACATCTACTGGTCCTGCAAGAGTCGTAACCCACATTTATGGCTTTCTGCACACCCCAGCCATTTACTGCAGCACTTCACTCCATGCTGCTTGTGCCAGGGCATGCTTTATTGCTGTGTTCTTCTTTCTCCTGCCCTGCCACCTTGCACATGAGTCTAGTAAAACACTGGGGGCTAGATCATTAACCTTTTACTCACACTGGTGAACACTGGCTCATGAGAGTAGATCTATCAGCTTCAGTGGTGCTGTCTGTCAGAGAAACTGCCCACCAGTATGAGTAAGGACTTCCGCATCTGGTCCAGTGTCACAGCACCATCCAGCTGGGAAGGCAGCGCTTGTCACATTGATTAGCTCTTTGGGACAGGGGCTATCTGTACAGCTCCTAGCACAACGGGGACCTGTTCTCAGTGGGGCTCGAGGCACTCCACAACAGAACTGGTAAACACTAACACTAAACAATGTGCCTGCATTCACTTGTAAGCACGACTGTGCACTGGAGGACATGGGGCCTTCCACTGGGTATGTTTCCACTCCTAAAGGCAGCATACTTAACTGGACAAGAAACAAGTGCCAGGTATGGCCAATCCAGTGTAACTAAATGCTGCTGCTATCACCACAGAGTTTGGCACTTTCCTTGGGTCCGGGACCTTAACAGCTTATGAGGAGTTTTCGGGTGAAGTCCTAGCCTCACCAAAGGTCAATGGTAGTTTTGCCATCAACTTCAATGGAACCACAAAAGCAACAAGGAGTCCAGTGGCACCTCAAAGACTAACAGATGCATCCGAAGAAGTGGGTTTTTTACCCACGAAAGCTTATGCCCAAATAAATCTGTTAGTCTTTAAGGTGCCACCGGACTCCTTGTTGTTTTTGTGGATACAGACTAACACGGCTACCCCCTGATACTTGACACCATTCAATGGAACCAGGATTTCATTCGCTATTCATTTATCATTTTTTTCTTCTCATTTTCATATGTTCCATTTTCTGCCACTGGAATTTATTTTTTAATTTGTTTTTCAAGCCCCTTTGACAGCACAAATGAGCTGAGCAGTGATTGGCTGAAATGATTGATCACAGTGGTATACCTATGTTTGTGCTCATTCCATCTCAGTCATTTCAGGCGGCTGGCAGATGTTCCCGTATAAATAACTAAGGCTGCATGTCTGAATGTCCTCCTCACCCGCAGAATGGGAAAGACCTTAAACAGTTGCTTAATCGAAGTGTCTGCAGCAAAGCTGATGTGATTTCTCTTGCTAAGCAGGCCGGGTCCTGGGCCCACAGAAGCCAACAGCAAAGTTCCCATTGACTGTAGTGGTGCAGGAGGGCTGAAGGCCTCACCAAGACTAAGGATTAGAAGCAGCTAGAACGTCACTAGGCTGCACACATTTTCTAACCAATTTGTTTACATCTCACGTGTAGGGAGTTGTGGATTCAATTAGAAAATAACACCATTGCAGCTTATTGCCCAAGACATAAACTCTAATAGTAGCTGGAGAGAGTTAGACGCCCAAATTGGTTCAGAATTGCTTGCCCTAGTTAACATACTCCTAATTATGATGAACTTGCTATTGTCAACAATGTTTTAGCCAAGGCAGGGAAAGAAGACACTAGTATGCATTTAGGAGGAGCTCTGAACTTTCTATTTGGTATTACGCAAGACAGAACCTCCTATAAGCTGGTTTGCCTCTCAGAAACTGCTAATTAAAAAGCCCTTAGGCTTTATCTGCCTGATTAGGAATGCTTGTATGGAAGAAACTGCCAAAATCCATGGCCGTCCTTTTTGTTTTAAAACATGGGTCTCACATATATATGAATACATTTCTTTCTTCTCATTGTTTTAATGCCTTCCTATTTGATCAGCAAGGAAATTATCCATTCTAATATGCATTCCAAATGTGTTAAAATTTTCATTTATATAATCAGGGAAATGAGAAATGGGAAATACCTCAGGGGTAGCACAAGATTGTTTCCTTCCCTGTAGAGTTATTCTCTTATTCAGAAACAATACACAGTATATGTTATTTAAATGGCAATTAAATATGGGATGGATGATGGATTCCAGTAAGGTTTGTTGTCTCAGGGAATCTAGGCCTCCTGGGTTTGGTTCTCTGCTCCATTACACCAGTGTGACTCCATGTGATGTATTGGGAATATGTCTGTACAATTTGTGAATTCGGTGTGAGAGATTGCAAACTCTGTGTGAATGTGCAGCCTTCTGCCTTCTCTGGGGTCTCTCTGCCCCCCTTTTGGGTTGAAAGGCTCGTGGTAAAAGAACAGCAACAGAAGGTCCTTGACTCTAAGTACCCAATTGTTGGAAATCTATTCGCTCTAGGCAAAAGACTGGTCCCTGCCCAGAAAGACTGTTTAGGGGATGGTCACCTTGGCAACAAAGTCACCTGACAGGGATCTGTGCTCATGTGGGGAAGCTGGCAGGGGTGACCACCTGACGTGTGGGGGGCGGGGAGAAAGTTTTAAAATGGCAAGGCTGATCTGCTCAGGGGTCCATTTTGTCCAGGCCATGAAGGGCAGGCACTCACCATGTAACAGCTGCCTGCCTGCACCCAGGTGTGTCCCCTCAGGCTCATGAGGGGAGGGTGAGCTGGTGAGGAACACTGAGGTTTCAGACGTTTATTACTTGGGGTGGTCTGTGCTCTCCTGGGCTTTACAAGATTAAGTATAAAAGAGCACAAATGTGTCACACTCCGTGAGGAGTGTGTGGGGGTGTGTGTTGGCTGCTTCACAATGACTGTGTGCCCCTAAGAGAGGCACACTCTAGCCAGAAGTGTCACACCATTGGGTGAGTTGTTGGAGATGGTGCACTTAAGTAACTGGGGTATCTAGGGGTCAGTGCTGCGCGAAGGGAGCTAGGGCAGGTGGGCTGAAGAGCCCCCTTTCCGAGAAGGGGACTCAGAGTCAGTGCCCAGGAAATGTGCCAAGAGGCCAAGGGAGAGGCCAGCACGGTTGCAGCCCCAAGGGATCAAAGCAAAGAGGCTTGGATTCCTCTCACAGCCATCATAGCGGGTAGCCAGGAGGGGGTGCTCTCTAGGATCTGTGACATTCCACTGGCTGTAACTCCATTGCACCCAGGAGAGCTAAAATAAATGACCAAAATAAAGAAAATGGCTGCTTGGCATGAACAACATAGAAAGTACACATTGGGCTATTGGAACTCAAATGTGAAATTGCAGAACTACTAACAGTGGTATGTAACCTATCACTTAAATCAGCTTCTGTACCAGATGACTGGATGGTAGCTAATATAATGCCAATTTTTAAAAAAGTCTCCAGAGGTTGATTTCAGCAATTATAGGCCAGTAAGCCTAACTTCAGTACCAGGCAAATTGGTTGAAATGATAGTAAAGAACAATGATCAGACTCGTAGATGAACACAATTTGTTGGGGAAGAGTCAACACGGCTTTTGTAAAGAGAAATCATGCCTCACCAATCTTTTAGAATTCTTGGATGGGGGTCAATAAATATGTGGACAAGGGTAATCCAGTTGATACAGTGTACTTGAACTTTCAGAAAGCCTTTGGCAAGGTCCCTCACCAAAGGCTGTTAAGCAAAGTAAGCAGTCGTGGGGATAAGAGGGAAGGTCCTCTCATGGTTCAGTAACTGGGTAAAATATCGGAAACAAAGGGTAGGAATAAATGGTCAGTTTTCAGAATGGAGAGAGATAAATAGCAGGGATCTGTATTGGGACCAGTGCAGTTCAACATATTCATAAATGATCTGGAAAAAAGTGGCAAAATTTGCAGAGAATACAAAATTACTCAAGATAGTTAAGTCCAAAGCAGACTGTGAAGAGTTACAAAGGGATCTCACAAAACTGGGTGACCGGGCAACAAAATGGCAGATGAAATTCAGTGTTGATAAAAGCAAAGTAATACACATTGGAAAACATAATCCCTACTACACCTACAAAATGATGGGATCTAAATGAGTTGTTACCAGTCAAGAAAGAGATCTTTGAGCCACTGTGAATAGTTCTCTGAAAACATCTGCACAATCTGCAGCAGCAGTCAAAAAAGCTAACAGGATGTTAGGAACGATTAGGAAAGGGATATATAATAAAATAAAAATAAATAAAACATGATGCCACTATATAAATCCATGGTTTGCCCACACCTTGAATACTGTGTGCAGTTCTGGTCACACCATCTCAAAAAAGATATTAGAATTGGAAAAGGTACAGAAAAAGGCAACACAAATGATTAGGGGTATGGAACAGCTTCCACATGAGGAGACATTAAAAAGACTGAGACTTTTCAGCTCCGAAAAGAGACGACTAAGGGGGGGATATGATAGAGGTCTATAAAATCATGACTGGTGTGGAAAAAGTAAATAAGGAAGTGTTATTTACTCCTTCACTTAACACAAGAGCCAGGGGTCACCCAATGAAATGAATTAAGCAACAAGTTTTTTAAAAAAAAGGAAGTACTTCACACAACATACAGTCAACCAGGGGATGTTGTGATGGCCAAAAGTATAACTGGGTTCAAAAAAGAATTAGATACGTTCATGGAGGACAGGTCCATCAATGACTATTAGTCAAGATGGTCAGGGACACAACCATATGCTTTGGGTGTCCCTAGTGTCTGACTGCCGGAAGCTGGGACTGGCTGATGGGATGGAACACTCAATCATTGCCTGTTCTGTTCATTCCCTTTGAAGCACCTGGCATTGGCCACTGTCAGGGGACATGATTCTGGGCTGGACTAGATGGACCATTGGTCTGACCCAGAATGCCCATTCTGTGTTCTTACAGAGTTGTACCAGTGTAAGGGAGTGGGGAGGCTGACCCAGTCTGTGTGCTCTTCTTGTTCATACTACACAGTACATCTTCCACTGTTTATCGTGGAGCTCTTGTGAATGTAATAAAGATTTTCTGCATTTCCTACCTTTGACCCCAAATATATAAAAGGAAATTCTATTTTTGAGTGTGCAGAAGCGGTTCCCATTAAAATTGGTAGGAGTAGTATCTCAGCACCTAAAGGCAGAATTTGGCCATATTCACTCTAAGAACATAAGATTGGCCATACTGGATCAGACCAATGGTCCATCTAATCCAGTCCCAGTTTCTGGCAAACAGAGGCTGGGCACACCCACAGCATCCCTGAGCTTCTTGGCTAATAGCAATTGATGGACCTATCCTCAGTGAACGTATCTAGTTCTTTTTTGAACCCAGTTATACTTTTAACCTTCACAGCATCCCCTGGCAACGAGTTCCACGGGTTCTATTAAAGGCTAATTCCTTACTGCCTATAAGAAAATGTCTGCCAAGTAAGACTCTATCACATTAAATAAACCAATGGCTAACTGCTCTGGCACAGTGAGAGCAAAGGACTGTGGGGCAAAATCAACAGAAAGATGTTTGATTGCAAACTATATTTTTCAGCAGCACACTTTCAGCTTTTATTTGGCTTCCTCAATGATAGTTTGGAATTAGGGCGGATTTCCAAACTTGGGCCAATGTATATTCTGATCTAGTGCTTTCCCCTAGTTTTAAAGTGTTACATCTATACAACAGTTTTGCCAACCTCAGTCATTTAAATATCATGGTTCAGGCCACCAAAAGTCATGAGACTGGCTTAAAAATCATGAGATTGTTTTAAAATAATAGATTTGGGGTCCTTTTCTTTGCTTTTTGGTGTCTGAACCTTTAGGGTGCACTCACTTCACATTTTCAAGTTTTTCTCCACAACCATAAGGGCTAAAAACTTATTTTTTCTTTTAAACAAAAGTTGAGATTGCATGGCAAACTTCTGATTCCTCCCAAACCCTTATAGCTGTGTACGTGTGTGTGTGTGTGTGGAGGGTACTTGGAATCGAAACCTGGGTCTAGCTGTGAATTTTCTGGTAGCCCCCTATCTATAACTGCTTAACCAAAACCCCTGGAGGTGCATGCTCCAGAACCCTGGGTACAAAATCCAGACCCAGATCTCTCTCCTTTGAATGTCTCATCGTTTGCCACAGGCTCCACTTTGAACCCCTTATTTCCCTCTGCCATAGCGTGGGAGCAAGAGGTGGGGCCAGCACTGACATCCCAAAGAAAGCTCCCACTCAGCACGAGATTAGAAAGAAGATGCCAGAGTTGGAATTTCATGCAGCAGTGTTGCCTGCATCCGGAGAGCTCTCCCTAGCTGCAGACTAAACCAAATTCTCTTGTGAAATTCACAGGAACTAGTTCTAGCAAGTGTAACAGAGGCAAGAGCTGTAAACAACTTTCACCTTTCAGTGACCCTAGCCAATAAGAATGTGAGAGCAACTCAGTGAATGCAAGATTAGCCTATGTAGAATATCTCACCCAGAATCTATTCATCCTTCATTTCCTGGATTAATGTAAAACAGTGAAAAGCACACAGCTGAGATCTTGAGCAGAAATATTGCCAACCTTGATGCATCTTGCGATATTTGTCCCGAGCTCCTGGAGTCCTGAGATTAACTGAGACACTCCGCTTTTATTTAAGAAAAAGTAAATTTCTAGTCCTCATAGTTGCAGAGAAATGCTTGCACATGTGACCTATGGGCAGCCTGAAGGCCCAGAAGGAAAATGAGGGAATCCTACATAGTTTTATTATTTTTAAAAAATCTCACAATTTTGAAGCCAGTCTCATGATTTTTGAGACTAGACTCATAATTTTTGAATGCTTGGGGTTGACAGTATTGGAGCCATATTATCAGATCTAAGTGCCTTAATAGTACAGCTGAGTTTCTCATCTGAATACAAACAAAAGCAATTAGGACAAGATTAAAAAATATTATCCAAAATATAGGCTCTGGAATCCTTATTCAGGCACCTAAATAAGTGGGCTGACTTCCAAAAGTGCTGAGTGCCAGCAGCTCCTACTGACTTCAGCTCAATCAAAACTCAAGGCTTCACTTAAAAAAAAAAAAATCTAACTCTCTGCTTTTAGCTCATTTGGTTATGAATATAACCTTCTGAATCCAGAGACAGAGAGCCTGAAACAACAGATGTGGGAAAGATGTGAACTCCCCCCACATGCCTGCATGGGCCACTTCAGGAGGACAAGAAATAAATTAAAAACTAACCTTCCTTTTGTAGAATTTGCTGTTGTTTGATTAAAAAGTGTTAAATTGAAAAACACCTGAAAATTGAATTTATAAAAATAATTAAAAACCCTCTTTCATAAATCTTTGTTAGGAAGCTAATTTTGGTGCAGTTACCTTTGTTAACACTTTTCCCCTGCAGAAAACACATTTTCATGATAAAGAATTCACTTCTCTTCTCAATAGGTTCTTACCCCTTTCCCAGCATGGTAGCTGAATGATTTCCAGTTATGCACTGAATTATGTGTCATGTGTGGTTCAGTTTCTCTCTCATCAACTTATCTATTTGGTTTTCGTAGATTTTCCTTTCATTTTTGTTCTGTTAACATGTTCGCGCTGCTCCGTGTTTGTGTTAGAGGAGGCAGATCGGAGAAGTGCCTCATGCTCTCGGATCGGAAGGTGGGGAGGTTGGTGATGATCCTTCGTTCCTGAGGAAGTTCCTTCCACAATCGTGCACCAGCCCCTGAGAAAGCTCTGCACAGACAAGCTTTACCTGATGGTCCCTGACCAGCAGCCTTGTCATGCACAGACCTCACTTTGCAGCTAAAAGCTCTTTTCAATGTGCTTCCGCAGGCCATTGCTTAGCAATTTCAACAAGCAATTTAGCTTTGTTCCCACCTGGTCTTCGAAACAGACACATTTTTTTTTAAATGATTAAAACTATATCAGCACCTTTTTACAAAAGAGTCATTTTGTTTGTTCCTTGCTGGTTTCTCAAGTGAAAATTAAAATCTGGTTGGATTTAAATGGCTTTTGTGTTTGGTTTAAAAGGAAAAGTTTGCAACACCTTTTGTTTTCAAAGGGACGTTGTTTGGCAACATGGTTTTGTTCTCTCAATTGAAAAGTGAAAATGTGATTGTTTCCGACCTGCATATTTTTAACCCTTTTTCTTTAGCTCACATTGCCTTTAGCAAAATGCCACCTCCCTGTAACAACAGTTAAAACAGACAGCACTCTGTACCAGACTACCCACAAGGCCTGCCACCTGTTGCAGCATGGGCCTCAGAAGGCATCAAACGTTCTCTATGACATTTGTTCTCACAGTAATATACTCTTGGGTGCTCCTTTCTTCTGCTACCTCATTATTTACTTATGCCAACATCTCACTCACACAATCCATTTTCTCAAATCTTCTTTCATTCTGTGGACAAACCTCCTTAGGGCGATGTTGTGATGCTGCTATTCACAATTAGTTTTTGACTCTACCAGTATTCCAACTGATTTCAATGGATCTATTCCTGGGGTAAGGTAATCCTCAATATAAGCGTGGTCGGTAATAATGACTTACGTCCGGAGAACATCCTGGAAGGGAGAGGGGTTGTCACCTGGGGGCATAGCTCGCCAGCAGGCATCATCAGCCCATGCTAGGTTCACTGTAGCTGACAGTCCCTGGTCATGTTAAAGAAAATATTAGCAGCTTCTGTAATCTTGACATGAGCTACTGGGCCCTGGATCTCAGCAAGGGAGCTCAGTACAGTTTGGTTAATCTCTCTCTCCTCCCTTACAAGGTAGCAAAGGAAACACCAGAAGACTTTGGGAACTCAGGTGAGTATCTCTATTTTTATCAAGCCATCATCAGGAATCCCTTGTCCAATTAACTGCAAATTCTGCCCAAGCCTCAGCACTAACCTACCAATTTGGAGACCAATAAGACCGTCTAGATTTTAGAATGCAAGACAAAACAGGGTTTAAAGTGGAAACTCAGCTGAAAGCTTCCTGTGGAGTGACTACCTCTGCTCCATAATGTGTGTACATGTATATACATATAATATAATCACAGAGCTCAGAGCGGAAGGAAAAAGCCTATAATTTAGTTCACCCTCCAATGAGAGCAGGATTTATCGTCTCCATTATCTTTTCTAGTATTTTGTCCATGTTACCTGAACACTATTCCACAGTTCAATGGGTATCAGTGTGCTACAAAATACCCAAAGGAGGGGGAATGCCCAACTGTTTATTTTCCAAAAAAATTACCCCAAGAAATTAAAGATTCCATGTTGTAGCATATTCTAGCGACACCCATGCAGCTGGGGAAAGAGTGTTCAATTTACATCTTAAAGAGAAAGCAGGAGTCACAGACTGTAGCTCTGTCAGAAACAGGTTATTCTAAACATAGTAATTTAGGCATTGGGTAATCTTCCTCCTCTGTATACGCCTGTCATAATTATGCCTCAGGGAACAAAGCCTAATGCAGGTGCACAACTTTTTTCAAGCCATGTTGATTGTTTATAGGTTAATATTTGTTTCTTATTTTCCTGCCAATTTAAAAAGAGCTTCTAAAGTTTGAGAAATTATTGCTGCAGTCACTCTCTGACAAGTTCATTCAAGCCAGCAACGGCTTTTCTAAAGGGTTCTGAAAATTGTTTAAAGGGGAATTTTACATTAGGTAAATATTTACTGGGTAATATTTTTTACATGCGCATACTTTGTTGAGTTAATTTTGGTGGAATAAGTGGGGCCAACGAGTCAAAGGTGTTAACCTGACCCTGTCACTGGCCAACATTAAAGAGTTTTCAACCAGGTTCAGGGTTTGGTGTACAGAGACTTCAGCCTGCTTAGCACCGTGGCAAACACACCATTAAAAATCCTTTTAACATTTTATTAAAGATACAGAAAAGAAGGCAAAACAGTTCTGGATCTGAGATGTCAAGTATTATGTGAGGCTTTCATTTTAACACCATTCCTTGCTCCCTTCCCCTTTAGCTGGGGAGAGTCTTGAGAAGGAAGAACCCCTTTGTTTGACAGTCTCTTAGAGGGTAATAACTGTCCTTTTAGGGAAAGGAGAAAAAGTTAGTTGAGATGGGCTGGAGCTGTTAAAATCAGATCCTGTTTCCTAGAAGACAAAACAAACAAACTCACATGAGGGGAGAGCAAAAAACAACAAAGATTAAAAAAAATAAAAATAAAAATAAAGCAGCTTCTGTGTCTGTTGTTGACTTTCACTTCCAAATTCACTGCTGGAAAACCAAGGCATGGCACATGGTCTTATTAGCCACTCTGAGACCTAGCAAATTTGTACCAGCATCAGGCTGCTTAGAACATTGCTTTTAACAGCCTCTTTGATCACAGATTCACAAGTGTTGCAAAATATGCAATCTTGGCTGGCAAGGCAGACTCTTATTAGACAAAATGCAAAAGGAGAAGAACAGGATGGGAAAGAAAAAAGCTACATGAAGGCTGGAGGGTGACCAAGTCTCACATCCCAGGTGGGGTCTGGAATTTAACTGAAGCCAGCAGAGGTGACAATGGCATCTGGCTCCCTCTTTCTGACCCAGTCTGGTCAGGACATCTCCCAGGATCAGAATGACGAAGGCCCAACAGCATTAGGCTGGATCCTAGGGCCCCAGGGGACATTGGGAGCGACAGCCATGATGGTGAAGCAGTTGTTGGCTGGCAACTTCTTTTCTTTGAAAGACGCCTAAGGGGTGCTGGGCAGAATAGCCCCTCCCCCTCATTATTTTGTAAACCAGTTAGACCCAATATCCAAGACACCAATTTTGGTCCATTGGTTTCTGGTTCCACACGTCTCTTGTTTACCTTGCATGATCTTAACCCAGTTTTTGCATTATAGCAGGAGGCTTTTTTGTTTGTACTAATTAAGTTAATCTGTCGCCCTTTTGCACCTTTTCCCATCACCCTTTATTTTTCTAGGCTAATGTGACGTTCCATGAACTTTCACTCACAGCTCACAGTTGAGCTCACAATTAGGGTAAATTTGTGGGCCCTGTGATCACAAACTACTCTCATGTACATGTGTGTATATTTAATATGTGTATATATAATATGTATGTATACACACACACACACACACCAGGGCTGCCAACTCATGATTTTCTCACAAGTCTCATGATATTTGCTGTTCTTGAAGCTGCAGCTCTTGGAAGCATGTTATCTGCTGAGAAACTTAGCTTTCATTAAAAAAAAATCAAATTTTTAGCCATTCTGGGTTTAGAGAAAAGCTTTGAAAGCCTGCCCTAGGTGTACCCTAAAAGTTCACAAAATACAAGGAAAACAAAAAGAACCCCAAATGTACTGTTTTTTTAAAAAAATATTTTCTAAGCCAATCATGATATTTTGTGGCCCAACTTGATTTTGAATAGTTGGGGTTGACAAAGTGACACAAACATATATACAAAAAAGCTATGTTAAAAGCATGTTAATAAGGTTGCAAAGTCAAGCTCTCAGAAGTCAGGAAATGCATATAACATGGACTGAGCCATAATCACTTAGAGACACAGAAACAGAACTCTTCATTATCTATAACTTAGCCAATGAGTTTTGCCCTTTTTACTGTTTATAAATTATCCAAAGATTTTAGCCAATGCATTCGCTAGCCAGACCTGTTGGATGAATAGTTTATGCAAACAAATTTCAGCCTGTGAGCTGTTCACTTTGACTATTTGCTAGCACATCTGTTGTTAGTGGGGTTCAATTGGTCACCTTAATCACATGCGGCTGTTTCTTCTACCTGCCTAGAGAGTCACAGATCACACATACTCCAGAGTCTCCATGAATAGCCTTGTTTGCATGGAATTCTGGGATTGGTGAGAGGAACAGCCATTCCCCAAACAATCAGCTGGCATGAACACAGGTGACATGAACTAAAACCCAACACAGTCTGAATTAACCTTTGCAAACCAAATCCCGCATGTTTGTGATTGTGGCACCATTCCAAGAATCTCCTCCACCCAAATCACCCAAACACAGTGAAACAGGATGAAATATCCCAAAATAGAAAACCAGTCCAAACAGCCTGCAGGAGAAAGAGAGTTGTGAGCCTGTAACATTCCAGAAAAGCTGACTCCACGGAGAAAGACGATGCTTTTTCTGGACATTATAGGGTCTCTGTTACCATTAACTTGCTGAATATAGGTTTGAACCTAAAAATGAAATCTAGCAAACAAAGAGATACTTATGTTTAATGATACCTCCAGCCTCCTACGTGGTATGAAGGAAGGAATTAGGGCTTGATTTTTCACTGCGTCGCCCCGGTGTTGTCATTTACTCTTGTGCAAAGGGAGTGCAAATTGGGGGGACCACAAGTCAGAATAGTTGCACTTTCCACTTATTTTGCAGCACAGTGAATGACAACCAAAGGTTTCCCCTTGATTTCAATGGGAGCTCGGCACCTAATAATCTGGCCCCAAATACCTACATCTCATTGAGAAGTCACGTAGATATTTGGGAAAATGTTGCTGTAGGTGAAGTAAATATGGTTAAATATTCACATAAAACAATTTGGACTAGTAGATGTTTGAAGAAACAAACATCCAGATGATATCAAGTGCAAACAGCAAATAAAACACAGCGCTGCGCAGAAGAATTTTGGACACCAAATAAGAACTTTAGAGAGTCATAGTATTAACTAAACTCATTCTAGCAAGGCTCGGGTTCTCAGAGTGATACCTTTCTGGACCATCAACTTTCTACAATTCATAGGAGGTGGGAGCATTACTGGATCCCCCTCATCCAAGACACAGAAGTGTGCTTCTGGCTCACCCCCTGAAGACAAGGCCCAAATGCTGGAGATGGTAGAAACCCCCAAGTCTCTCCATCCTCAAGAAGAGGGCACTGAAAAGGAGAGAATGGGGCTTACCAGGGGCAGGCTGCATGAGAAGGAAGAATTGTGCAGATTGCTGGAGCTGGGATGGGGAGCAAAGTTTCAGCTCATGCAGGTAAGTGGCCCACTTTGGGATGCCTCTTTCAACCTAGCCCAAATTCCAAACCTCTCTGAGCTTCACTCACAACTGCTCAGGGCAGAAGAATCCATTAAAACCCTGTCCATTAGGAAGAGCACGCTCTATAATTACCCAGATGGAAGCCTCCGAGAATGGTTATAATAGAGCAGTTACCACCACACTGACAATGACAAACAATGTTGAAATGCTGGAAGCTAAATCTCTCCCTTCTCCCTGACCCCTGCCTCTGGCAGCAGTCTCCAGAGGTCATTTTTTAAATCATAGAATCATAGACTATCAGGGTTGGAAGGGACCTCAGGAAGTCATCTAGTCCAACCCCCTGCTCAAAGCAGGACCAATCCCAACTAAATCATCCCAGCCAGGGCTTTGTCAAGCCTGACCTTAAAAACCTCTAAGGAAGGAGATTCCACCACCTCCCTAGGTAACCCATTCCAGTGCTTCACCACCCGCCTAGTGAAAGTTTTTTCCCTAATATCCAACCTAAACCTCCCACACTGCAACTTGAGACCATTACTCCTTGTTCTGTCATCTGGTACCACTGAGAACAGTCTAGATCCATTCTCTTTGGAATCCCCTTTCAGGTAGTTGAAAGCAGCTATCAAATCCCCCCTCATTCTTCTCTTCTGCAGACTAAACAATCCCAGTTCCCTCAACCTCTCCTCATAAGTCCTGTGCTCCAGCCCCCTAATCATTTTTGTTGCCCTCCGCTGGACTCTTTCCAATTTTTCCACATAACACATCTACTGCTTTCCCCTTATCCACACAGCCAGTTATCTCATCATAGAAAGTAATTAGGTTAGTCAGGCATGACTTGCCCTTGGTGAATCCATGCTGACTTTTCCTGATTACTTTCCTCTCCTCTCCTCTAAGTGCTTGTTTCCCAGGATTCTTGCATTTGTGTATAGGCACTTAAGATAACTCGCTGATTGTCCCGCTTTCTCAGTATGAGGCAGGAGTCCTCCACTCTTGCGCTATCCTGCTCATGCTTCCTCCCACTATCCCACTTCCCCACTTACCTCAGGGCTTTGGTCTCCTTCCCCCGGTGAACCTAGTTTAAAGCCCTCATCACTAGGGGTATGTCTACACTACGAAATTAGGTCGAATTTATAGAAGCCGGTTTTATAGATATCGGTTTTATACAGTCGATTGTGTCCCCACATAAAATGCTCTAAGTGCATGAAGCCGGCGGACCGCGTCCACAGTACCGAGGCTAGCATCGGCTTCCGGAGCATTGCACTGTGGGTAGCTATCCCACAGTTCCCGCAGTCTCCGCCGCCCATTGGAATTCTGGGTTGAGATCCCAATGCCTGATGATGCAAAACAGTGTCGCAGGGGGTTCTGGGTACATGCCGTCAGGCCCCTCCCCCTCCGTCAGAGCAACGACAGACAATCGATTCGCGCCTTTTTACCTGGGTTACCTGTGCAGCCAACATACCACGCCAAGCATGGAGCCCGCTCAGCTCAGCTCAGCTCAGCTCACCGTCACCATATGTCATCTGGGTGCCGGCAGACGTGGGGCTGCATTGCTACACAGCAGCAGCCCCTGGCCTTTTGGCAGTAGATGGTGTATTACGATTGGTATCCATCGTCGTCGTATTCCAGTTCAATCATAGGCACCTGGGCAGACATGCTTTGTCTCCTGGAGACTCAGTCCTGCCGGCAGTCCTATGAACCGTCGTGACGATGATGGCTAGCAGTTGTAGTACAGTATCTTCTGCCAAGCACCCAGAAGATGCCGAGGGCTATCAGTCATGCTGCACCATCTGCTGCCAGCTTAAAATGTAAAAAATAGATGTATTCATTTGCTTCCCCCTCCCTCCGTGAAATCAACGGCCTGCTAAACCCAGGGTTTTGAGTTCAATCTTTGGGGGGGCCATTCTGTGTGACAGTTGTTTGTGTTTCTCCCTGATGCACAGCCACCTTTGTTGATTTTAATTCCCTGTAACTGTACACCATGTCGTCAGTCGCCCCTCCCTCCCTCCCTCCGACAGTTTCACACCTTTTTTCAGACCAGACGTCATAGCACTGGGATCATGGAGCCCGCGCAGATCACCGCGGCAATTCTGAGCACTATGAACACCACGTGCATTGTCCTGGAGTATATGCAGAGCCAGGACATGCCAAAGCAAAACCAGGACCAGCCGATGAGGCGATTGCAGCGCGGCGACAAGAGTGATGAGGAAATTGACATGGACACAGTCCTCACACAAGGTACGGGCCCCAGCAATGTGCAAATCATGGTGTTACTGGGGCAGGTTCATGCCGTGGAACGCCGATTCTGGGCCCAGGAAACAAGCACAGACTGGTGGGACTGCATCGTGTTGCAGGTCTGGGACAATTCCCAGTGGCTGCGAAACTTTCGCATGCGTAAGGGCACTTTCATGGAACTTTGTAACTTGCTTTCCCCTGCCCTGAAGCGCCAGAATACCAGGATGAGAGCAGCCCTCACAATTGAGAAGCGAGTGGCGATAACCCTGTGGAAGCTTGCAACGCCAGACAGCTACCGGTCAGTCGGGAATCAATTTGGAGTGGGCAAATCTACTGTGGGGGCTGCTGTGATCCAAGTTGCCAGGGCAATCAAAGACCTGCTGATATAAAGGGTAGTGACTCTGGGAAACGTGCAGGCCATCGTGGATGGCTTTGCTGCAATGGGATTCCCAAACTGTGGTGGGGCGATAGACGGAACCCATTTCCCTATCTTGGCATTCACGCACCAAGCCACCAAGTACATAAACCGCAAGGGGTACTTTTCAATGCTGCTGCAAGCCCTGGTGGATCACAAGGGACGTTTCACTAACATCAACGTGGGATGGCCGGGAAAGGTACATGATGCTCGCGTCTTCAAACACTCTGGTCTGTTTCGAAAGCTGGAGGAAGGGACTTTCTTCCCGTACCAGAAAATAACTGTTGGGGATGTTGAAATGCCTATTGTGGTCCTTGGGGACCCAGCCTACACCTTAATGCCATGGCTCATGAAGCTGTACACAGGCAGCCTGGACAGTAGTCAGGACCTGTTCAACTACAGGCTGAGCAAGTGCCGAATGGTGGAATGTGCATTTGGACATTTAAACCACGCTGGCGCAGCTTACTGACTCGCTCAGACCTCAGCGAAAAGAATATCCCCATTGTTATTGCTGCTTGCTGTGCGCTCCACAATATCTGTGAGAGTAAGGGGGAGACATTTATGGCGGGGCAGCAGGTTGAGGCAAATTGCCTGGCCATTGATTACGCGCAGCCAGACACCAGGGCAGTTAGAAGAGCACAGCAGGGCGCGGTGCACATCAGAGAAGCTTTGAAAACCAGTTTTGTGACTGGCCAGGCTACGGTGTGAAACTTCTGTTTGTTTGTTTCTCCTTGATGAACCCTCCGCCCCGCCACCTGGTTCACTCTACTTCCCTGTAAACCAACCATCCCACCCTCCCCTCCCCCCTTTGAGCACCGCTTGCAGAGGCAATAAAGTCATTGTTACTTCACATTCATGCATTCTTTATTAATTCATCACACAACTAGGGGGATAATTGCCAAGGTAGCCCGAGAGGGGTGGGGGAGGAGGGAAGGAAAAGGACACACTGCAGTTTAAAACTTTAAAACTTTACCACTTATTGAAGGCCAGCCTTCCGATGCTCAGGCAATCATCTGGGGTAGAGTGACTGGGTGGCTGGAGGCCCCCCCACCGTGTTCTTGGGCATCTGGGTGAGAAGGCTATGGGACTTGGGGAGGAGGGCTGTTGGTTACACAGGGGCTGTAGCGGCGGTCTCTGCTCCTGCTGCCTTTCCTGCAGCTCAACCATACGCTGGAGCATATCAGTTTGATGCTCCAGCAGCCGGAGCATCGACTCTTGCCTTCTGTCTGCAAGCTGACGTCACCTATCATCTTCAGCCCGCCACTTGCTCTGTTCATCCCGCGATTCAGCCCGCCACCTCTCCTCTCGTTCATATTGTGCTTTTCTGTAGTCTGACATTGACTGCCTCCATGCATTTTGCTGTGCTCTTTCAGCATGGGAGGACATCTGGAGCTCCGTGAATCCCGAGTCCGCCGTTTTCTCCTTCTAATCTTTGCTAGCCTCTGCGAAGGAGAAACATTTGCAGCTGGTGGAGGACAAGGGAGAGGTGGTTAAAAAAGACATATTTTAGAGAACAATGGGTAAACTCTTTTATTTTAAATTTTGCTGTTCACATTACACAGCACATGTGCTTTCGTTACAAGGTCGCATTTTTCCTCTTATATTGAGGGTCTGCTGGTTTGGTGTGAGAGATCACTCACGCAGTGCCAGGCAACAGAATTCGGCTTGCAGGCAGCCATGGCAAGCCACAGTCTTTTGGCTTTTTTAACCCTCATAACATGTGGGAATGGTTTCAAACAGTAGCGCCCTCATTTCCCATACCACGGACCCATTTGGTTGGCCATTTAAAATGGGTTTGCAATGTAAAAGGAGGGGCTGGGGTTTCTGGGTTAACATGCAGCACAAACCCAACTACCCCCCGCCCACACACACACACCCAATTCTCTGGGATGATCCCTTCACTCCTTCCCCCACCTCGTGGCTAACAGCGGGGAACATTTCTGTTCACCCGAGCAGGAATGGGCACCTCTGAATGCCCCCTTAATAAAATCACTCCATTTCAACCAGGTGACCATGAATGATATCACTCTCCTGAGGATAACAAAGAGAGATAAGGAATGGCTGTTGTCTGCATGCCAGCAAAAACCGGGATCATACGCTGCCATGCTTTGTTATGCAATGATTCCAGACTACGTGCTACCTGCCTGGCATGGTAAAGTGTCCTACCATGGCGGACGGGATAAGGCAGCCATCCCCAGAAACCTTTTGCAAAGGCTTTGGGAGTACATGAAGGAGAGCTTTCTGGAGATGTCCCTGGAGGATTTCCGCTCCATCCCCATACACGTTAACAGACTTTTCCAGTAGCTGTACTGGCCGCGATTGCCAGGGCAAATTAATCTAATCATTAAACACACTTGCTTTTAAACCATGTGTGATATTTACAAAGGTACACTCACCAGAGGTCCCTTGTGTGCCCTCAGGGTCTGGGAGCACGCCTTGAGTGAGTTCGGGGGTTACTGGTTCCAGGTCCAGGGTGATAAACATATCCTGTCTGTTGGGGAAACCGGTTTCTCTGCTTCCTGTGAGCTATCTTCATTGTCTTCATCATCATCATCATCTTCCGTGTACCCCAAACCCGCTTCCCTGTTGCGTGTTTCTCCATTGACGGAGTCAAAGCACACGGTTGGGGTAGTGGTGGCTGCACCCCCTAGAATGGCATGCAGCTCTGCGTAGAAGCGGCATGTTTTTGCGGCTCTGCCCCAGACCTTCCGTTTGCCTCTCAGGCAAGCCTACCACAAAGCCATAGCTCCTTAATTTTCACGTGGCACTGCTGTGCGTCCCTGTTATGGCCTTTGTACTTCATGGCCTTTGAGACCTTTTCTAATATTTTGCCATTTCGTTTACTGCTACGGGAGTTCAGTTAGCACTGATTCGTCTCCCCATATGGCGAGCAGAGCCCGTACCTCCCGTTCTGTCCATGCTGGAGCTCTTTTGCGATCCTGGGACTCTATCGTGGTTACCTGTGCTGATGAGCTCTGCGTGGTCACCTGTGCTCTCCATGCTGGGCAAACAGGAAATGAAATTCAAAAGTTCACCGGGCTTTTCCTTTCTACCGGATCAGTGCATCTGAGTTGAGAGTGCTGTCCAGAGCGGTCACAATGAAGCACTGTGGTATAGCTCCCGGAGGCCAATAACGTCGAATTCCGTCCACACTACCCCAAATCCGACCCGCAAAGGCCGATTTTAGTGCTAATCCCCTCGTCGGAGGTGTAGTAAAGAAACCGGTTTAAAGGTCCCTTTAAGTCAAAAGAAAGGGCTTCGTTGTGTGGACGTGTCCAGGCTTAATTCGATTTAACCCTGCTAAAGTCGACCTAAACTCGTAGTGTAGACCAGGGCTAGGTTAGCTAGCCTGCTTGCAAAGATACTCTTCCCTCTATTTGTTAGGTGGAGCCCGTCTCTGCCTAGCACTCCTCCTTCTTGGAACACCATCCCATGGTCAAAGAATCCAAAGCCTTCTCTCCGACACCACCTGCGTAGCCATTCGTTGACTTCCACGATTCGATGATCTCTACCTGGGCCTTTTCCTTCCACAGGGAGGATGGACGAGAACATCACTTGTGCCTCAAACTCCTTTATCCTTCTTCCCAGAGCCACATAGTCTGCAGTGATCCGCTCAAGGTCATTCTTGGCAGTATCATTGGTGCCTACGTGGAGAAGCAGGAAGGGGTAGCGATCCGAGGGCTTGATGAGTCTTGGCAGTCTCTCTGACACATCATGAATCCTAGCTCCTGGCAAGCAGCAGACTTCTTGGTTTTCTCAGTCGGGGCGGCAGATAGATGACTCAGTCCCCCTGAGGAGGGAGTCCCCGACCACCACCACCCTCCTCCTTCTCTTGGGAGCGGTGGCCGTGGAACCCCCATCCCTAGGACAGTGCATCTCATGCCTTCCAGTTGGTGGAGTCTCCTTCTGCTCCTTCCCTCAGATGTATCATCTAGTCCACTTGCCGCATTGGTACCTGTGGAGAGAACATGAAAACGGTTGCTCACCTGTATCTGCATTGCTGGTACATGGACGCTCCCGTTTCTTCTTCTGGATGTCACATGCTGCCACATTTCTTCACCATCCTTCTGTCCCCACTGCACAGCCTACTCTGATTCTTCAGAATACTGTGCCCATAGAAGTATATCCTGAATAGGGGGAGGAGATGGGGTTGAATGGCTACTTGTTGTGTGCTCTTCTTAAGTAAGGGTCTAGACTGGCAGCATTCCCTCAGCTCCAACGCCCAGTGAAGTCAATGAAAAGATGCCCATTCCCATTCATTTCAATGAGGGTTGGAGCAGAGCCAGCAGCCCACTCTCCTGCCAGGCTGTGGATTGCGGTCCAGTCTTCTCTCTGAAATGTGTTGCTTTATCCTGCTGCGGAACATAACTGCCTGGCTGCACTGGCCTGCCGTGGATGGGCCCGGGGCCCTTTGCTGCTCACATGGAACCCGCTGCAGAGATTCATTCTTGGAGTCTATCCCCCTTTCCTGGCTCTTCAATAACACTTCTTTGTCGCTCCCCCTCCTTTCATCGCCTCTCCCTCCTTCCTTCTCCTGGTCAGGGTTCCTTTGGCAAACTTGATATTCAGTCCTGACAGGAGCTACGTTTACTTTTTTTAAGAGCTGGTCAAACCATGCTAAGTGAGAGGAGAGATGAGGGGAAATGAGAACACATTTTTCTCATTTGCTAAAAAATGAAAAATTTTGACCACAATAAAAATATTTGGTGAAATATTTTGTTTTGGTCATAAACCCTTTAAAAATTGTACAGAAAAGCTGGTCAGCTCTAGTTTCTCATGATTGCTTTGCCTATTTGGCTCATGGAACGTTAGACACTGTTTTTTGCCTCCTGTAATGTTATAATTCTTTACTTCCTTTTCTCTCTCCCTCTCTCACCCATATTTCTGTATCTGTATGCCATTTGTGGGATTGGACCTCATTTCCAAGAAGTCAGCCATGCAGTTACACACATAAAAATACCTGTGCAAGTGTGTGTCTAAATTGGGTACACAATTGCCATGAGCGCATAACAAAATTGGCAAAAAGAAGAACAGGAGTACTTGTGGCACCTTAGAGACTAACAAATTTATTAGAGCATAAGCTTTCGTGGACTACAGCCCACTTCTTCGGATGCATATAGAATGGAACATATATTGAGGAGATATATATACACATTCTATATGCATCCGAAGAAGTGGGCTGTAGTCCACGAAAGCTTATGCTCTAATAAATTTGTTAGTCTCTAAGGTGCCACAAGTACTCCTGTTCTTCTTTTTGCGGATACAGACTAACACGGCTGCTACTCTGAAACCTAACAAAATTGGGTGGTTCCATGAGCAAATGGACTGTTATGAAGGAAACTCACCATTTGAATGCACAAACACCCAATGTATGTGTAAACTGCAATACTTGCAAGCACAAGTTAATGCAACTGCTGGTTACTCATTTTTGTGCATGTAATTACGTGCCTGACTTTTTACAAATTTAGATCCATTAACATTTAGCTTGAAATATAGAAATGAAATGGGGAAAAAATAAAAACGCTCAGGAGTCTATTCATGATAAAAGATCTATATGAAGGGGGAAACCCAGGTCTGTATTTTCAAAGTCAGATATGCTCACATGCATACATCACATATGCAAACAAGCACCAAATGAGCATGTGAAAATCTGCAGTACAGCAGTCTATAGATAACCTATGTGGCACAGAGGATCCCCAGATCTATGTCCTCTTACATTTCAAGGGGCCACTTTCATGTCAGCACTTGCCTAGGTTGATAAAGTGACTTATTGCTTGGATAACCGTGGCAGAGCTATTATATATTACACAGTCAATCCATATGCCCCTCTCCTCTGTAGCGGTGAACCCCTTATTAGCTCTCCATGTCCTTTCTTAGCCAGATGCTGTAACTCATTCACAATTAGGATAAGAAAAGCAGAACATATTTTTTATCCCTCAGTTCAATAACAGGGAACCAAAGGTATTTCTCTGTAGACTAGCTCCACAATTTCTCACCTGCAGTGGGCCACCAAATTGCATCTGATAATTTGTCCTCCTCTCTATTTGGTTTCTAGTTCTTTGTAGACGTTATTATAGTGGTGTCTGGGGGCTCCAGCATAGACCAGGGCCCCACTTGGCTGGGTCCTGCGCAGACACAGGGTGAGAGAGTCCCTGCCCCAGTTTTTAGACTATAAATTGTCAGGACAGACAAAGGGTGGAAGAAGTGAAGCAGATTAGATGGGATTTTCAGACATGCCTCATGAGCATAAGTCCCAGTGAATGTCACTCAGGTGACTTTGAAGATCTCACTCATGATCTTCACTTTATAGATGGGAGACAGAAGACCAAGGCATGTAATGACGGTCTCAAGGTTACACTGTAAGCCTGTAGTTGGGTCATGCACTGAACACAGATCTCCTGAGTCACTGTCCAGGTCCATAAGCATAGAGCCATGTTCTTTGGGTGCAAAGCACTGACGCTGCAGTGATACCAACTACCCACCCTGAGCTGCTGTTTCTGACTCTGGCTTGTGCCACACGACAGGGGATCACGCCTTGTAAAACTCTGTGCCCATCACATATTTCCGCCCCCATTGTGTCGCCTTGTTGTTCCGAGCACCTGGCCCCTTAACAAACCAAATCTCTTTACAAGGGGTTGAAAATAAGTCATAGAAACATGGAATATCAGGGTTGGAAGGGACCTCAGGAGGTCATCTAGTCCAACGCCCTGCTCAAAACAGGACCAATCCCCAACTAAATCATCCCAGCCAGGGCTTTGTCAAGCCTGACCTTAAAAACCTCTAAAGAAGGAGATTCCACCACATCCCTAGGTAACCCATTCCAGTGCTTCACCACCCTCCTAGTGAAAAAGTTTTTCCTAATATCCAACCTAAACCTCCCCCACTGCAACTTGAGACCACTCAAGTCACTCTCCTTTGCAGCGAAGAGCAGCTTTAAAGGCCACCTCCTCAGCTGGTGGAGTTGCTATAGCACTGCTGCTCCCCATGTCCACTCAGTGGTTCTGCCTCACTTTGAGCTGGCACCTGGAGATGTGCCCAGGCCAGTCGAGAGAATGCCAAATGAATTCATCATTGTGACATGGGGAGCAGCAAGTGGGCTCGTGATAATATCGCAGACATGTACTTCCAATTGCTAGGGAACACGGGTATTGAACCAAGGAAAGCGGAGGAAAATGTTTCACTACCTCCAATTTCAATATTCCACCCAAGGGCGGAATCCAATGTCTATGACTTATACAGGACCCAGGAGAGGAGCTCTTTGCTTTTTATTAATTCCTCTGCTCAATTTTGTCTTAAGTGGGAAGGTTATGAGACAAAACCACTGATTTCTATCTCAAGAACAGATATAGCAGAAAAATGGGATTTAATCCTAGGTAGAAAACTGCACACAAGCCTACAGAGCTCTGGAGTTCAGCTCTGGTCAGATAGGCCGGGGACAACAGGAGCAACCTTTGTGCTGTAGGAGTCAGAGATGCCATGGACCAGTGAAACCCTCTGACAGGTTTGTGGGGTGAGGAAATGGTGAGTCAGTGCATCTCTGACTCCTTCGCTCAGCCTCATATTCAGTGGAAGCCTTTAAACTCTGACTAAGCAAACCTTGCCTGTAAATTATATTGCACATCCTGGGTGAAGCTATGATGTAAGCATAAGGGCGATCAGTGCCCAATAATAGCCTCTCCTTCCAGTCTACACATCACACCCTGCAGTATAAGGTGTGTCAGGGTTTCCCCCCTCCCCCACTCTGAACTCTGGGGTACAGATGTGGGGACCCACATTAAAGACTCCCTAAGATTATATTTTACCATAGGTTAAAAAATTCCCCAAGGCACAAATTCCTTCCCTTATCCTTGGACAGTATTGCTGCCACCATCAAGTGATTTACACAAGAATTCAGGGAAGGATCACTTGGAATCCCTATCCCCCCAAAATAACCCCCCAAGGCCCTTCACCCCCTTTTCTGGGGAGGCTTGAGAATAATATACCAACCAATTGCCTTAGCAATGTGAGCCCAGACCAGACCCTTTGTCTTCAGGACACTAAAAATCAATCAGGTTCTTAAAAGCAGAACTTTATTATAAAGAAAAAGTAAAAGAATCACACCTGCAAAATCAGGCTGGAAGGTAACTTTACAGGGTAATACAAAGATTTTAAACACAGAGGATTCCCCTCTAGGATCAGCTTCACAGTTACAAACTACCTCTGTAGCATAGGAAAATTTACAAGCTAAAACAAAAGATAACCTAATGCATTTCCTTGCCCTACTTACAATTTCTGTGGTTTTAGATGGATTATTCCAGGTATATTTTCAGGAGATGTTGTACCTGCTTGGTCTCTCCCTCCGTCCGGAGAGGGAACAACAAAGAGAGAGCACAAACAAATCCTCCCCCAGATTTGAAAGTATCTTCTTTCTTTGTTGGTCTTTCTGGTCAGGTGCCAACTAGGTTATTTGAACTTCCTAACCCCTTACAGGTAAAGTGATTCAGTACAGCTGTCAAGGAGGGATTTTATGCCACCCTTCTCTCTATATTTATGACATGCCCCCCAAATCACAGATGGTGCTGGACAGCCTGTTCCGCACTAGCTGTGATTTCTTCCTGGAGCTCTGTGTCAATGGAGTAGTATGCCCGTTCGGTCCATCCTGGGGTGGCTGAGAACATCGGTGCAAAGCTAGTGCACAGCTCCTTGATTTGCTGTTGCTGCATACGTCCAAGGATCATGGAGAGGTTCACCTCTTCCATGCCACCGTTACTTTTTCCTTCATAGTAGAAACCTTTAGGCCACTCAGCATCATCTCCTCCCTGGGTTGTAAACTGAAAATCCTTGAATTCTCTGGACTAAAAGGACTTTAGAAAATGAACTTGGATAGTATTGCTGCCGCCACCAAGTGATTTACACAAAAATTAAGGGAAGGGTCACTTGGAATCCCTATCCGCCCAAGGCCCTTCACCCCCTTTTCTGGGGAAGCTTGAGAATAATATACCAACCAATTGCCTTAGCAATGTGAGCCCAGACCAGACCCTTTGGCTTCAGGACACTGAAATCAATCAGGTTCTTAAAAGAAGAACAATAGTGCAGCTAGAAGCATGTCTTCACTGCTCAAGTAATTTGGGTGATTGGTACTCAGGTTGGCCTAGCCTGGGTGTAAGCAAAGCCTTACCTGCGGTATTGTGTCCTCATTGTTTCTGTGATTACCTGTGTGTGACTGGACGCATAGCCCCTGGCTCTCTGTGCTGAAATGCTCTAGGATTCTTTCCCAGTCAACTGTGAGAGAACTTGTCTGTCCTTTTGGGAGAATTGTGGGAAGGTATTGGTGGGCTATCAGCACGTGAGTGATTTTACCTGAGTCCTCACTGCAAAGTGGGCAGTTCCAGCCTATGTTAAACCAGAGCCCAACGCTAACCTACAGCCCCAGTTGGGTAAACTTGCCTGGGCTTTCAGATTTGGGCTCCAAATCTGGGTCTCAGGATTTTATGAGTGGCTATTCATGAAGGGGAAGGGGGAGTTGGGCTAAAACCCAGGTAAAAGTCCAAGTTAAATGTGCAGTGTAGACATACTCTTGGTGGTAGACCAGGCCTAAAAGTTTAATTGTATATAAAATATACACATAGAACGTGAAGTTTACTGGATTCAAAACACTTCATAGGGAGATAAACTAAGTTTGAAACTGATTGGTTCTGACATAGAATGATGTCTATGAAAGCAGCTGTGAAAGGAATTGATTAGCCTGACTAGGCCACATTTATCTAAATGGTTAACCCCCTTCTATCAAGCCTGATGATCTTGATATCATGGGCCGAATTCAGATCTGATGTAGATGGGTGCAACTCCACTGGCTTTAATGTGTTGAACCATTTTACACCACGTCTGACAGAGGCCCTGCATCCCAACTAGTCTCCTCTTTGTCTTGGATAATTTTTGGCTTGCTTTCTTTGTTTCCATGAGAAATGCTTTGGGTCAGATATTTCCTTTGTCCTTTCTTTAAAATGTGTGGAGTGGCAGGAAAGGATTAATCTTCAGCTGCACTGATGATGAGAAGCTGCTAGTAATTTTAAACAAAGACAGAATGTTAACAGGATTTGAACTCAGGACTTTTGCACTAAGAACTAGACACGCTATCCACGGGGTACTGAGTCAGCAGCTCAGACCTGTAACTATTTACACTTCTCAACTTGGCCACCAGAGGGCTCCCTCAGTGTTCCAGAAATACCTGAGAATGAAAAAAGAAATTAACTTTACCATTGAATAAAGGGGGAGGGGAAGCACATTGGCTGGCTCCCAGCTGGAGTAATAATGACAGGCATTAGGGCTGAACGTGGGTAAGAAAGAGGCATTATTTTAAAGATAAAGGGGAAATTATCACTTGCTGTTGGCCAAGCATCCTGCTCTTCAGGGCCCCAGCTCTGGGCCCCCTTAGGAGCAAGGGACTAACTCAGTGTTCAGACACCACTGGCTCTCAGTGGAGACAGCAATGCATGTGGCTCCAAGGCCAGGGATGCTATTACATCCTCTATTGCTCTCCAGGCGGCAGGGAGACCGTGCAAGCACAGGCAGGGTGGCAGATATCCCCAACAGCCGTCCCTCTCGTGCAATCCGTGCCTAGTCCCTAAGTGTCTGCACAAGAGCAGGCGACCTCCTGAATGCCTGATGGAGGCTCCTCGGCAGCTGGGACTAACACCAGCACCATCCCTGACATACTATTGGCTGAACCCCTGGTCTAGCACACATCTCTGCTCCTGGCTGGCTGGCTGCGTGCCCCGCACTCACACAGCCCTAGCCACAGCTCAATGCGGCTTGAGCCCAGGGACAGACAAGAAGGCGGGAAGGGACGTGCTTTTCACTCCTGACATCTGCTGGCTTCCCCAGTGAAAAATGCCTTTGAATGCACCTCACATGCAAAACCTGAGGTGGAATCTCCATGGGAATCCTGTTGCCATGCCGGCCACCTCACCACACCATGGACTTGCTTATACAACACAAGCAGTTTCACCAGGCCAGGTGCTGCAGACACGAAGACTCCCCACCTTATACTGGGGTTACTAGAGGGCCTTGGGGGACATCAGGGGACATGTGAAGGGCAGTTCTGATATCGGACTCACCATCTGGTGGCCTAAGTGCAGAGACACTAACAAAACTTTAGCTAGGGCAAGAGGCATCTCCCTGCATGCACCCAGCCTGGGACCACATGGGAAGAACAGTACACTCCACATTCCCTGCTCGGAGAGGCATAATAAAAGTGCAACAGTTACTATCTGCAAAGGCCTAAATGCTCTGGGACGCAGCTACCGCAGAGGCAGGAGAGACTCAGGGACCAGCTTCCAACACTTGGGAATTATTCTTTGCTTCTAAGGCACATAAAGCACACCAGCTACCAGCGCGATTTCTCTAAGAAATAAAAGTAATGACATAAAGTAGAAATGTCTGCGCAGAATTTCATGCAAATCAGTTTTCATTTTCTTCCTGTTGTGTGTGTTTAGCAGCAGTAGCAAAGAACAAACATTTCTTGGCCTATCAGCTATAAACTTCTCCATCAACAGATTATCTAGACCTCTCTTCTAAGTGTCTCTAGTACCCCTGTGCAGGTTATGGAGCCCCATGTCTCATGCACATGGGTGCCATGTGATTCAGGGTTGCCAATTTTGGTTGGATTTATTCCTGGAGATTTCATCACATGACATAATCTTTAATTAAAGATTCGTCTTTAATTCCTGGAGACTCCAGGCCAATCTTAGGGGGTTGGCAACTCTAAAAGGGCGAGCTCTGATTGAATCAGGGATGGGCAGAGAGCAGAGTTGGCTCCAGAGCCCTGGCTGGCTCGCGGAAGGAGAGAGAATCTCACCCCTGACTCCCTGGAACGAGCCCACCCTCCACTGGAGGAGGGGTATGCAGCTGGGTTTTCCCGGACAGAGACTCTTTTTTGAGCCTCCGTTCTCTGTCCTGGTGGATTTTTCAAATAACAGGCAATGTCTTGGATTCTTGCAGAGCAGATGCTGTACCTCAGAAAGAGCCCGGATTGATCCGCTTCCAATGGATCCCTGCCCTGCATCCACAGCTGATTGATCTATTCCCCTGCATCCGCAGCTGCTGAATCCCTGCCCCCAGCCCTGGGGAAGGAGTCCTGCAGGGAGGGGCTGCCTGACGGACATCACTGCATCCCGAGCTTGTGCCAGCTCCCCTGCCACCATGACAGGGAATGACACTGCCCCCCACCTCCAGTGATTACCCCCACTGCAGGTATCCCCAGGCCAACGAGAGGGGGGGAAGCCGGTACAAATTACTGGGGCCCGGCGGTCCAGAAGGAGGCCTGGGGCCCGGCTCCCCCACCTCTCGTTGGCCCTGTTTAGCCGGTCTGCCCTTGCTGGGGGGGCCCGAAAATTTTTTTTCACCGGGGCTTGAACCCGCTCTCGGCGGCCCTGGGTATCCCCTCCAGCTCCCTTTCCTCCCTCCCACCCAGATACACCCTCCATCAGGCTTCTCTTTTTGGGAACCTGATATGGTAACTCTACTGAAGGAGCAACCTGGACCCAGCAAGGAGCCGTGACCAGCCCAGTGACCATGAAGATGATGCCGAGCAACACAGCAGAGACTGGGATTCACCCTCGCAACTCACACCCCACCTAGCCAGTGCTGCCAGGGGCAGGAGGTGCCTGCCCTGAGACTGGAGCTGGGGGTGGGATGGACTCTTATTTGGGCTAGCGAATGCTGGTCTGTATGTCTGGGCTCTGGGGACTAAGTACACCGTGCTCTAGTTGGAGGGAGGATGTGAAACTCCCCATGGGCCCACAAATGGTCTCATGCTATTTGCGGGTTTGTCCAGCCCACATAAAGCCACTGGCGTGATAGCTGAGTGCAGCTTTTATTTCTGGGGTTAATTCCTGCCTCCCTGAGGGCTGTAGAGGGACCCCAGGGGGTTGGGAGGCAAGCAGGGTTCTCTCAGGCATGAGGTTTGGGATCTTGGGATCTGGGGTGCACACAACAAACAGAGGGTGCCCCATCCCCTGTGTAGCACAGCATGGGAGAGAACAGCTCGGGGGCTGCCATTCCCCTCCTGTGCAGGTGGGCAGGGACTAGGGAGATCATAGAAGATTAGGGTTGGAAGAGACCTCAGGAGGTCATCTAGTCCAACGCCCTGCTCAAAACAGGACCAATCCCCAACTAAATCATCCCAGCCAAGGCTTTGTCAAGCCTGACCTTAAAAACCTCTAAGGAAGGAGATTCCACCACCTCCCTAGGTAACCTATTCCAGTGCTTCGCTACCCTCCTAATGAAATAGTGTTTCCTAATATCCAACCTAGACCTCCACTGCAACTTGAGACCATGGCTCCTTGTTCTCTCTTCTGCCACCACTGAGAACAACCGAGATCCATCAGGTAGTTGAAGGCTGCTATCAAATCCCCCCTCACTCTTCTTTTCTGCAGACCAAATAAACCCAGTTCCCTCAGCCTCTCCTCATAAATCATGTGCTCCAACCCCCTAATCATTTTTGTTGCCCTCCGCTGGACTCTCTCCAATTTGTCCACATCCTTTCTGTAGTGGGGAGCCCAAAACTGGAGATGAGGGGCTTTGGCTCCATCCCTCAGTGCACCAGCCAGCAAAGCCGAGACAGCACAGAGAAGGAAATGATCTGCTACTGGAATGCAGCAGGAGGAGATTGTCAGCACCACAACTCCCTGCCTGCTCCTTGCCACCGTCAGCGCAGCACTGTGTCACACCAGAACCCAGCCCTTTATTCCTCATGAATAGGTCTGTGCAGACCAGACTCTTTCCTTAACAGAGCTCCAGGTCCCTCCAGGGGATCCCCAAGCAACTTAGCTTTCCAAGAAATCACTTGCTGATCAGTGCAGCTTCCTCTCCTTGGCCTCTGCCAGCCAAGATGCATGAGGTTCACACAAGAACTCTCAGACTAATGATTCTGTATCTGAAAGGAGCTGCCCTAGGCAAAGGGATTACAAAAAATCCATGAGAAATGGCAAAATACAGATGGAATGCCTTATAGAAGTGTGTTAAGCTGCTAGACCTAGCGAGATGTGGCCTGCATTTAACTGGCTAAGGATGAATGTGAGCCACTATCTAATTCAATCCAAGAGCATGTGTTCCCATTCACATACCTAATGTTTTACTGGTTGTTGTGCATTCTTTCTGTTGTTCTAGACTGCATTCCCAGTGCCAGGGAAATCCAAACTCATTAAACAAGTAACACATGCTCTCTTTGAACCACATGCCCACAGTCCAGCAAGTTTCCCAGAGCAAACCCGGGGACAGATAGTTGGAAATCAAGGGAAATGATCATATTTGTTTCATTTTATTTTTGCTCGTTGTGTGTCTCAGATGATGTATTCATACCGAGCCTGAGATCTATGTCTAGTTGGCTCCATGTCTAGTTGGCAGCCGGTATCAAGCGGAGTGCCCCAAGGGTCGGTCCTGGGGCCGGTTTTATTCAATATCTTCATTCATGATATGGAGGATGGCATGGATTGCACCCTCAGCAAGTTCGCAGATGACACTAAACTGGGAGGAGTGGTAGATACGCTGGAGGGTAGGGATAGGATACAGAGGGACCTAGACAAATTAGAGGATTGGGCCAAAAGAAACCTGATGAGGTTCAACAAGGACAAGTGCAGAGTCCTGCACTTAGGA
>NC_048302.1:1284835-1329560 GCF_013100865.1 Trachemys scripta elegans
AAACCTGATGAGGTTCAACAAGGACAAGTGCAGAGTCCTGCACTTAGGACGGAAGAATCCCATGCACTGCTACAGACTAGGGACCGAATGGCTAGGTAGCAGTTCTGCAGAAAAGGACCTAGGGGTCACAGTGAACGAGAATCTGGATATGAGCTGACAGTGTGCCCTCGTTACCAAGAAGGCTAACGGCATTTTGGGCTGTATAAGTAGGGGCATTGCCAGCAGATCGAGGGACGTGATCATTCCCCTCTATTCGACATTGGTGAGGCCTCATTGGAGTACTGTGTCCAGTTTTGGGCCCCTGTGGCAGGGCAGGGGTAAAACCCCCTTTAAAGCCCTGGCTGCAGTCTGCTCGCTGGCCAGGAGGCCAGGGGAGAGACACAAGGATTCAGCAGGAGCCCAGCTGCAAGCCCCAATCAGGGCTGGCTCGGAGGAACATGCTGAGCTGAGTGCTGACTGCTGGGCTGAGGCCCGGGAGGGCTAGAAAAACCCTGAACACACGTCAGTGAGGAGGCTACACGGGGAGGAGACAGGAGGGTCGTATTGCTGTCTCCTTATCCAGGGCTGGCTCTAACTTTTTTGCCGTCCCAGGCAAAAAAAAAAAGAGCGCCACCCCGCTGTAATACCCCCGCCGAGCTCCGCACCACTGAAACCCCCGCCCCCTCCAGCGCCGCACCGCACCGCCAAAACCCCTCCCCCCCACCAGTGCTGCGCTGCACTGCACCGGGCTGGGCCGGGCCGGGCTGTCAAAACCCCCATCCCCTCCCAGCGCCACGCCGGGCCGCCCAACCCCCCGCCGAAGCACCGCGCCGGGCCGCCCAACCCGCCCCCAAGTGCCGCGCCGGGCCGCCCAACCCACCCCCCAAGAGCCGCGCTGGGCCTGCCCAAACCCCCGAATCCCGAGTGCTGCACCACGCCGCCTAAACCCCCACTGAGTGCCGCACTGCGCTGCGCCGGGCCGCCCAAACCCCCGCCCCCCGCCGAGCGGAGCGCCGCGCCGAGTCGAGTCTCCCAAACCCCAAGCACTGGGCCGGGCCGGGCTGCCCAACCTCCCTGCCCCCCGAGTGCCATGCCACGCTGCCCAAACCCCCGCCGAGCGCCGCACCGCGCCGGGCTGCCCAAACCCCTGCCCCTCCCGAGCGTCGCGCCAGCCCCCACCACCCCCCAGTGCAGCACCGCTGAAACAAAAACAAAAAACCTCAAGCGCCACCCCACCGAACCAAAAAACCAAAAAACTGCAAGCGCCCCCCGCCACTCCAAGATTGGCTGCCCCTTCCAAGGTGCCACCCCAAGCACCTGTCCTTACCAAAGAGGGAAGCGTCAAAGGCAGGAGACCCTCGGGAGGGTCTGTGGGGTGCTAGCTTTTGGGAGACCAGGGAACTGCACGAACGCTGTAAATAATGACACTTGGGTGATCCAGCAAGAGAAGGCGTGGAAGGCTCTTAATTATACCAGCCTAAACACAGGGTGCAGGCACAAAAGTGGAAGAGCCTGTGCCGACCCTGTGAGAGCGCCACACTACAAGAAGGATGTGGAAAAATTGGAAAGAGTCCAGCGGAGGGCAACAAAAATGATTAGGGGGCTGGAGCACATGACTTATGAGGAGAGGCTGAGGGAACTGGGATTGTTTAGTCTCCAGAAGAGAAGAATGAGGGGGGATTTGATAGCTGCTTTCAACTACCTGAAGGGGGGTTCCAAAGAGGATGGAGCTCGGCTGTTCTCAGTGGTGGCAGATGACAGAACAAGGAGTAATGGTCTCAAGTTGCAGTGGGGGAGGTTTAGGTTGGATATTAGGAAAAACGTTTTCACTAGGAGGGTGGTGAGGCACTGGAATGGGTTACCTAGAGGGGTGGTGGAATCTCCTTCCTTAGAGGTTTTTAAGGTCAGGCTTGACAAAGCCCTGGCTGGGATGATTTAGTTGGGGATTGGTCCTGCTTTGAGCAGGGGGTTGGACTAGATGATCTCCTGAGGTCCCTTCCAACCCTGATAGTCTATGACTCTATGATCAGCAGCTGCCATGTCTTCTTTTCAGGCTGCCATGCACAGAGCAGGAGACTCCAGGAGTTTGCTCAGGGGAAGGCTTTCCCCACTGAGAACCGGCATGGGACAGATATTGGAATAGTGCCAGAAGCCCGGCTGGCCCTTCACTGGCTCCCAGATCCCCACACATCTGCCCCCCCCCCCCAGCTGCTGCCCTGGAGCCCCTGTTTGTGGGTGGTCATGGTTCACACTACATAATAACCCAGTTCTACTCCCTGCAGCCACCAGCCAGCACTGCCACGGGAAAACAGCTCTGCATTTGCAACTGTTCATTGCATGGGCTAATACAGCACTCACCCCAGACACCCAGGGCATGGCACAAGTTTCAAGGCAGAAATTAAAAGAAAATGAGCGTTGAAAAAATTCATGTCAAAGGAAACAATGGTGAAGAAGAGGATTCTGGCCTGAAAGATCCCACCCGGAGCCTCAAGGCAATTGCTGAGGGCGGTCCTGAGCCCTAGTTCTTGGGGCAGGCACAGGCTTTTTCTGGTGTGTCTGTACAGTGCCTGGCACACTGGAGCCCTATTCTATGACTGGCAGCCCAAGCGCCCACCGCAAGTCAAGTAATGATGCTGTTAATAGCAGCCCCTGAGGAAGGAGAGGCAGGCAGCTTGTGTGATCTAATACATTAGAGGGCCATAATGGGAGAGGCTGCCTGCCTGTACCTCAGGCCTAGGTAATAACAGGGAAGCCCCCCAGCTGCTGTAAAGAGCCACCCCTCCATTGACCAACGCAGAGCTCTGACATGTGCCGCCAGCTGAGGATGGGCTCTGAGAGTTTCAGTACTGCACCATCTGAAAGATCTTGAATTGGGCCTGTGGACAAAAGCCCCTGGTAAAACAACACAAAACACAGAGACAAGTGAAGGTAGCGTACCAGCTTTTGTGCCATGTTCCCAATAATACTTCACAATAAAACAGATGTTTGCAAATGACTATTGCTCCCTGTGTTCAGTGGTGCGTGGTGTGAGTCATACAGCCATAAGGCCCATTTCTGACTTCACATTTCCCCCAGGTCCCACCTTAGACATCAAAGTTAGGATCTTCAGAAGTACGAAGCATCGGTCTAACTCTGCTCCCGTAGAAAATCCCTCCACAAGATGATACGCACCTGCACCTTAGAAATGGCATAGAGCAGTGGTTCTCAAACTTTTTTTCGCTGACCACTTGAAAATTGCTGAGGGTCTTGGTGGACCACTTAATGATCTTTCCAAATGTTGTTTGTACCGTTAGCTAACTATTGTAAAACCCCTTGGATAAAAGCACTATAGAAAAAAAACTTAATAATTAATGTTTTTTTTTGTTCTACAAATAAAAGCACACAACTCATATTTTAATACCAGTAATCTAACCTTTCTAGTGCAATGGATGTGCCCTCTCTCCCCCGCCGCAGCAGCCCCCGAGCTGGGGCTGGGAAGGAAGGAGGTCTCTCCCTCTCTTCCCCGCCTCGGCAGTTCCTGAGCTGGGGCTGGGAAGGAGGGGGAGTCTCTCCATCTCTTTCCCACCACAGCAGCCCCTGAGTTGGGACTGGGAAGCAGGGCTGTCTCTCCCCAGCAGTCGCAGCCCTGAAGCTGGGGAAAGTCACCTCTTTCTCTGGCCATCACAGAACTGCACAACTCAAGTTCCCCCCACCCTGTCTTCTCACCCCACTACTCCCTCCCACCTATCCCCTATTCCCCCAAAGGCCACCATCTCTCCTTACATGTGTGTCTTCTCCAGGGTCCAGGCACCTAATTAGCAGAGCCACGCCTGCGCAGCTCTGCTAATTAGATGGGTGACCCTTCATTCTCTTGTGTGCGGCCGCCCAGGCATGCACCCTTAGAGGGAACTATCTGCGGACCACCTGAATGGAGCTCGCAGACCACCAGTGGTCCACGGACCACAGTTTGAGAACCTCTGCTCTATCACTTTTATCATCTGCTTTGGCCCATTAAAATTCACTCCCGGCATTCCTTCCTGTCCTGCCTATCTATTTCATAATTTTCCTTTAAAGTCTCTCTCTACTCCCTGTGTTCTTGTTTTTTGTTCCTCTGAGAATTGGAGCACCTCTCAAAACATGTCCTCCTTGTTCCTCCTTGGTTGCTTCCTTATCTGGCAGAGGTGCTCTGCCTGTATAGGGGGGTTCCCCTGAAGGCCACATCTGCAGAAGCACAAGAAACAATAAACAGAAGCATGATTGTTAGTGCACGCACAGCATCAAATCATTATAGTAAAACATCTCCTTTTAAATACGAATCAGTTTCTTACCTTGGCAAGCGCACAGCTCAGCAAATGCCCCAAACACGATAAGTTCGGCCTGGGGAGGGTGGGGTGGGTGTTCAAGATGGTGCAAAGGGTCTAGGTGGGTTTTTAAGGGGATCACTGCAGGCAACTAGGGACAATATTATAAATTATGCCACCATTTTCCACAGGCAGGGGTCATTGAAGCTGATATCTCATTCCTGAGGATATGCAAGGGTCCATCTCCTGCATGCATGCGGCTTCAGACCAGGTGTATATGCTGCTCATCTGTGTGCCACTTTGGTTCCTGCACAAGTGATTGCCAATTGGCACAGGAAAGTTTCCTACAATGGAGGAAGGAACAAAGCTGCTCTGCCAAGGAACCTTCGGCAGAGGATTGCCAAGTACCATCAGGAAAGTTTCCTAGAAATCACTCTGGAGGATTCCCATGAAATCTCCATGTGCATTAAACACACTGTTCTGCCGCACTGCTTAGCTGTACAGGGGAATGTGGATCACACAGAAACACAGCGAGTCGTGTACATTTCTATCCCTTCACCCACTTCCAGAATATACAGTGCAAAGGGCAGCTCTACCTCATATGACTGAGCAGCATCAACTCAAAAAGTTCACTTACCAGAGATCTCCTCTCCTGCATCCTGCGTGCCAGAGACGGACTGCTGGGATTGGCTAGACCCCTCCGGAGTTCATTAAGGGGGTTCTGACAGGCTGCGCCCTGCTGTGTGCTCCACATCGTCCTCCAACTCAACCTCCTTGTCCACGACTTCATCCTCAGGGTTGAGTCTGCTGTACACTGTCTCCAGCCCTGGCAAAGTATCCACAGCGCTCTTGGCGGTGGTGATGGGGTTGCCACCGAGGACGGCGTCCAGCTTCTGATAGAAGCAGAAGGTCTTTGGCACAGCACCAGAGTGACGGTTTGCCTCCCTTAGCTCCTTTATCTTCGCACAGCACTGATACCTGTCCTATTTGTAGCCCATATCCAACATGCCATGAGAAATCTGCCTGTAGGTATCAAAGTTCCTATGGCTGGAAGTGGAGCTGGGACTGCACAGATTCCTCTCCCCACAGAGCCGGCAGATCCAACAACTCAGGTGTGCTCCAAGCAGGAGAGTGTTTGCTGCATGGAGCCGCCATAGTCACCTGGGAAGATGTGATGTGAGTTCTCCAAGCCAAGCAAAAAGGAAGTGAAATTTCAAAAATTTCCAGGCCTTTAAAGGGGAAGGGGCAGATGCCTGTGTATCTGGGCAGCAGAGTTCAAACTGCTGACCAGAGCGGTCAGGATGGGCATTGTGGGACACCTCCTGGAGGTCATTTACAGCAACATAACCAAGCGCAGTGTCTACACTGGCACTTTGTTGGTATAACTTTGCCTCTACAGTTCTCATCGAGGTGATTTTATTTTGTTGGCAAAGCAGGAGAGTTTTGTTGGCAGAAGGAGTATTGTAGTGTGTACACCTCCACTGCTTTGTTGGCAAAAGCTGACTTTTGTCAACAAAACTCTTTAGTGTAGACAAGCCCTGAGGGATCATAATGGTACCTTTTTGCTTTCCAATCTGTGAATCTATTACATTTACCCAGTGGCTCAGGCTGATTAAATGAGCCTAATATACACTCTTAAAGTGTTTGGGTCAAAGAGCATGTCCAGTATCTTTCAACTTTCATAAAGATTCTGTAGAATGTGCTGCTTAGCCTGAGAAACCCCCCGGGACTCCTCTGTATGTGAGATTGCACCGGCAGTATTTGCATTTAGCAGTGGGGGCAGTGTATGCATTTAAGAACAATACCCTTTTCATTCAGGAATATTCCAATAGAAGTAATTCACATGGACAGTATGGGCCTGCAGCTTCTCTTGAATTCAACTGGAATTTGAGTGCTTCTGCCCGTAATGCTGTCCCTACAGAGCACCAGGTAAATACAGTCAGGGCCACCCAGAGGATTCAGGGGGCCTGGGGCAAAGCAATTTCGGGGGCCCCTTCCATAAAAAAAAGTTGCAATACTCTAGTAATATGTATTTGGAAATATAAAAAATAACCAGTGAAATACATTCAAAAATTAATTTGTAATAATTTCAAAATACACAAAACACATTCTTTAAAAACATTCAATGCTTTAATGGTATGTATACATTTGCAATTACATAATGGGCTGTCACTGGGTGATGGTGATGGTTGGTGCTAATGGGCTGTTGCTGCCTGGGGGTGGCGCTACTGTTGCCCAGGGCTAGGTGGGGAGCTGAGCTCGGGGTCGGGGGGTGCCCGGCTCACAGGGGCTGGGCTCGGAGCTGGGGGTCAGGGCTGTGGAGGGATGGGGTCGGGGAGTGCCTGGCTCAGAGGGGCTTGATTCAGAGCTGGGGGTCAGGGCTGGGGGGAGCTGGGTCGGGGGGTGCCCAGCTCAGAGGGGCTGGGCTCGGAGCTGGGGGTCAGGGCTGGAGGGGGGATGGGATCGGGGGTGTCCAGCTCAGAGGGGCTGGACTCGGAGCTGGGGGTCAGGGCTGGAGGGGGGATGGAGTCGGGGTGTCTGGCTGAGAGGGGCTGGGCTTGGAGCTGGGGGTCGGGGGGTGCCCCGTTCAGAGGGGCTTACCATGCTGTCTCCCCCCTTTCCCAGAGCCTCAGTGAGCCGTGTCCAGGAGCTCCTGCTGCTTGGCCCGCCGGAGCTCGCAGCCTCACCCCTTTACCACACGGCTCCGAGCAGGAGGACCTCAGGCCCGCCCGCCCCATGAGGCTGCAGCGCTGTCCAGGGCCGCTCCTGGACGCAGTGTGCTGAGATGCCAGGGGATGGGGAAAGGCAGAGGCGGGGGGGGGGAGCCTCCGACATTCTTGTGGGGGCCCCTGCAGGGCCTGGGGCAAATTGCCCCACTTGCCCCCCCCCGCCTGGGCAGCCCTGGATATAGTTAGCAAACTAGGTAACTGCACCCTATCTGTCCCCTCCCCCAACCCGAGACTATATGGCTTTTTCGCAAAAACCCAAGGGACTGCTACTTCATGTCCTCTGAGGACTTGGACTCACCCATGAGGGAAGGAACTAGCATATGCAGATCTCACTCCTGCACACCTGCTCACATGAGGAGGCCTATCCAACTCAGTGGCACTACTTACTTGAGTAAAATGTGCCTTCGATTTTACACGAGTCCCCACCTTACCACAAGGACCAGTCCTGCATTGACTTCCCCTGGCATCTTGCCAGGAATGCTGGATCCGACCTGGAGTTTTTCTGTTTCTGGGTATTGGAACAGACATGAGACATTCCACTGAACTGAGTCTGCTTGGTTGTGTCTCATCTTGTAGATTGTCAGCTTCTCGGGGATCGTACCACCTTTCTGTTCTGTGTGTGTCCTGCACCTGGCACAGTGGGGCCCCAGCCCCTCAGCCCTATTACAATTCAAACAATACTAATCCTGCCAGAACATCTCTTGACACCTGTGTAATCCATTTGCACCTGCATAAATCCAGAGTTGCTCCACTGAAGTCAATGAATTACTATAAATGCTCACTAGTGTGAGAGCAGATTGTGATCCACAGAATCTGGGCCAGATTATCAGCCGGGGGTGTCGTTTCTGCACTTGGCAGAACAGGCCTGCCTGAAACTCTCTTGTGTTTGCAAAGGAGTTGGTAGGGGCTGAAAGACACGTTCATCACTTGACTCTCCCCTCCGGTCTCCCAGCTCAGACAGAGCTGGGGCCACAGGCGACCAGCTCCAGGGGAGGGGGCAGCTGGATTGAAGGCAGCTGAACTACCTGCCCACTAGCAGAGAGTTCTCCTGCACAGGAAAATGCCCCTCTAACTGTCTGGCCAGACTGCTTGGCTTACATGGTGCAGAGTGGTCTCACCAGACCAGAGAGGCTGGCCCTACTGGTGGGGTTTCCAAAGTGCTCAGCATTGGCCTGACTCTGCTCCCAGGAAAATCAGTGGAAACACAACTGCTTTGCGTCAGTGGGAGCAGAATCAGGCCAGTGCAGAGACAGCTGGGAAATCCCACACTCAAGAAGGACCCATCAGGTGGGACCAGGCTCTAAGAGGAAACAGATTCCCCCTGCTGTGAGCGCCGCCTGTATTTGGCTGATAATTACGTGATTCACCGAAGGATGAAACTCCATGTTTAAGGGACAAGTGATTAAGGGACAAAGAGCTGAGCCATTCCTCACAGAAATCAGGGGACTGAGGAGAAGGAGTCAGATCATGATTAGGACGGCTGATCCCTTTTGGGGTAAAATAAGGTCAGATCTGAGCACAGGATTTTTATTGTAGGGTTAGTTACCTGGAACATTATTTTGATGGCATAACTCAGTTCATCCTGGTTTTAGTGCAGGACTAGAAGTGCCAGCAGCACAAGATAGGCCACCACTGGCCCATGTCAAAACATTTCCATGTCCTCATCCGCAAAAGGCATCTCATCTAAAAGATACACACCACTGCACACAGAATTTTGTACCCACTGTTGCTTTGACTTGTGATGACTTTCTGGGCAAATATGCTATCTGCATGCTACATCACTGTTATTGTCCGCTCAGTTATGAACAATGCCCACATTTCGGGGAATGTCTTGGGACTAATCCATCCACAAAAATTGCAGTTTTCACAATGAAATAACTAAGCAGGCCTTCTGCTTCCTGCTGTAATAATTCAGGTCATAAGCCTCATGAATGGAAGCAAGGATGACAATCGTGTATTCGTTTAGTCTGCACCAACCCATTTGTTCCTCCATAAATTAGGGAGCCCCAATAGTGACTCCAAGGGACTATGACCATCTCCACTTAAAACTCAGTTTTGACATCTCCTCCTATCTTTCTGAACAAAAAGCCCCTTTCTGCCTGAAAATTTCTCACGCTCTGTCTGGAGCTGGAAGAAGGTTTGAGATGTTGACATTAATCTGACAGGATCTTTTCAGGTAAGGAATCTTTTGGAAAGTCTTAATTTCTTTTCCTAAAAAGCATCACTTGTCTAACATGACCTGTGCAAGCCATGAAGGTATATGAGTGTTCCATCCATTTCTCCTGCACTTGGTCTGGTGTATTCCGCTTGTAAACTCTTTTTGGGGAGGACTGTCTTATTGTCTGTGATAGTACTGTCACGCTGGCTGACGGGGCTCATGACTGGGAGTGCCAACCTCAAGGCAGACTGTCAATAAGCAGGGCACAAACCCCAAACTGGAGTTCTATAATTAGATTTTACCATCCCAGTAACAGGTAACTCCTAAAGTGCTGTAACAATCTTACCATGGGGTCACAGACAGTCCCCTTGGGCACTCCAGTCTATTTGCCCACCCAGGCCAGCTGGACGTACTGACCGTTGGTTGCCATACACCAAAGATCACAAAATATTCAGTTTGCTCCCAGTCCCAAGAGACCAGTCACTGAACCCAGGTCAATTTGTACCTCAGATCTCACCCTAAAGACAACCTATAGTAAACAATCTCAGGATTTATTAAGTGAGACAAGAAACAGGAGAGTTATTTACAGGTTAAAGAAGGCAAACATATATACACACATTAGTTTCAGCCTATGGGTTCCAAAAGGTGACAGAGTTGTAGCAATCTGTCAGCTCTGAATGTCTTCTAGGGCTAACTTAGGTTGACCCTGGGGATCTCTGCTTTTGTTTTGTAGCTATTATTTCCATCTTCCAGAATTCAAGCTGATGGGATGAGCCCTTTGGCACGTAGCCCCTTCATGGGTGCAAGGGGGCAATTAATAATCTTTGTATTGTGATGTCCCAGAATGGCCCATTTAGTTTGATGGGCCTTCTTGATGGGCAGGAGACGATCCCTCCTGACTGGGTTCACAGTTTCAGAGCAAACTTTTTACAGTTACCACAGGAAAAATTTAAATATTACTTTATAGCACGGGACAAGGATACTATAAGTGGGATTGTGGCACCTTAGAGACTAACAAATTTATTTGAGCAAATAAATTTGTTGGTCTTTAAGGTGCCACAAGTACTCCTGTTTTTTTGCGGATACAGACTAACACGGCTGCTACTCTGAAACCTATAAGTGGGATTAATGCACATAACAATCTATGCACATTTCATAAAGTCTAAACACTGCACACATAAGCCCAATACCTGTTCTAACCATTCTAACACAGAGATGTAACAGACTGATTTCCAGCTATGAATTAAGTCTTGGTGCCTGGTCTGACAGCGTCACAAATGCCAGCACTGTGATTAAGGTGCCGGCTTAGAATTCAGGAGATCTGTTTGCCAGTTCCACCTCTACCAGTGACTTTGACCAAGTCTCTTAGTCTCCCTGGGCCTCGTTTTCCCCATCTGTGAAGTGGGGTTAATACTTCCTTACCATATGGAGACACTGTGAAGATGAATTCAGTCACATTTGGGAAGTTCTCAGACACAGCAGGGATTGGCCCCATGCAAATGTCTCTTGGGGTTTTCCCTGAGATCTTTTTCACCAGCTTTCCCGAGAATTCAGTTTGACCTTAGTTTTGGTATTGAGGTATTTGTATTTGGCATACAGCAAGGCTACGTGGAATTGATTAGACTCAAGTGTAGAGGGCAGGTATAGGCGTACCATACATCCATTGTTGTCTTGGTCATTGTCAGTGGTTCCCTGGGGATTCCCACATCTCTTACCTGGTGCAGACATTCTGTCTCCAGCCTGCTGAGCATAATCCTGTCCCCCGAGAAATGAGGTCTCACCCATGTGTAATTAGTCATGTCAAGTCAGGCCAGGCCTATGGTGCCTAGCTAGATCTAAATCCTTCCGGCTTGCTTCCTACCTTGTTCCTTGGTGAGTGCCACCATGTGCAATGGGCAGCTCTGGGTGTGACTGTGCCCCCCATGGCCACTCCATGCTGCTTCTGTACAAATGAAGAGTGGTCAAGTCTTGCTGATGGTGTGTGTAACAGCCGTTACTGGGGAAGATATGGGTAGTCATCAGGAACTGCCCGGCTAGCTCAGCGGAAGGCAGGCAGGTCTGCCACGTAGGAGCTTGAAAAGCAATGCAGTGCAGTCTATGGGAGAGGCTAAAGGCATCATGCTAACAGCAGGGGGCTGGACATGCACTCGGATTGGAACAAGCTCAGGTAGGACTTACGCTCTTTGAGATGCCGGGCGACCAGGCTCACTGGAGAGGAGCCGGAGGTGCATTAACTGAAGAAAGGAGATGAGTGGCAGCACTCCAGGCTGCATTTCTGATTGATGGCTCATCACTGCTGGCCATATTATTGTAGCCCCTACCCTAGTAGCTAGAGAGGCAAGGGGGTGTCAGGAGTACACAGTATGTTAAGAGACCAAAGAGGCAAGGAAAAACATCCCCAACTGAAGGGAGCTATGTGGCCAAGTGCAGAAATAGAGCTGGGAGGGGACCAGATTTCCCGTTTTGGGGGAAATTCAGCATTTTTTTTCTGTTCCGAAACTGAATGAAAACAAACACTGGGGGAATCTCCCATGCATTTTGGTTTGATAATATTGAAACATTTTGTTCTGATTTTCTCCTTTGAAAGGTGTGTTTGTATTAAAGACAATGTACTGTGTTTCAAAGAGGCATTTCAAAAGGAAATATCTAAATCACCCCAGTCCCAACATGGCAAGAGGAGGAACTTTTCATTAAAATAAAAGTTTGGATGAAAACTTTCAAGCAGTTCTACTGAGAAGCTTCTGCCAGCTTGCAAAAGTGCTGAATGAATCACTGCAAAATGTCGGGTGTGTCAACTCCTAATGTTACCATAACTCAAAAGCAGCATTAGCCTGTCTCTGGGTACGTGGAACAGCTAATCTTCAGGGACCAGGAGGCTCTTGAGGACCAGGAGACCTTGAATCTTTACTCAATTTCCTTTCTCTTATCCCTCTTGTCGACAGCAGTGACGGCCATTAATCAAAAGGCAAGTGCTAAATGCATTCAGATCCCTGCACACCATGCTTCCTACCTAACACTGTTTGCTTGTGGAGGCTGGCAGCAGGATGGAGGATGGCTGGGGATGCGTCAGCATGTAACATAAGAGTCAGACCAGGAGCCCAGGGTGGGTGGGGTTTTCTTCCTTTTAGTTCATGAGAAAGAAGGTCTTCCAGAGAACAAGGCACAAGGGAGCAGGTGAGGCTCTTTTCCTTGGGAGAGTTGTGAAGCATTCCCACAAAAATATCTCCAGTAGACAAGCCCACTGTGCTGAGGACAGCACTCGCTTTGGGCTCCTGTGGGAGCTTCCCATTCAAATTGGAATTCCCCATCACCAGGAGAAAGCATCTTGACTGGCACCCGGTGTAGCCATTAGCCGGAGATCTCCTAGCAATGAGTGTGATGGCAGACTGAGGACAGGCAGTCAGATTTCCTTTCAGGTTCAGTGCCATCTGCAGTTCTCAGGGTACCCACTGATCCTGAATAACTTCACACCTCCCCTGGTCTTGTCTGGTTATTTTATACACCACTCTTACAGCAGGGAGGATGTGCCCATGATAATGGCACCCCACACCATTTCCCTAAGGGAACGGAGCAGTGGAAAAGAATTGGCACCCACAGGAAACCTGCATTCAGGTTCATAGAAAGCTGAACGTTCTGTAGTTTTCCCGACGGCCTAGGTGCTAATGAAAGGCTTGTACTGAAGACACTGCAACTTGACATGGGGCTTTTCATGGAAAATGGTGGCATTTCAACCTAGCTAAAAATTAGTCTTCAGCTAAACATTATGGCCATGATGTTCAAAAATGGATTTTCCAGGTGCTTTTGGAAAGTGCTGAACCACCTGTTATTCCCATTGCCCTCAAGGAGATGTTACGTGCTCAGCACTTAAATCAGAGCACTTATTTCATTCACTAGATATGGAGCTAGGAGGCTACATTTGGCAGCCATTTTTGCAAATCTCAGCTTTGCCAATGCCACACATTCAAGTCATCAGACAGAACCACAGAAATCGTGAGACTGACTTAAAAATCTTTAAAAGAATGCATCTGAGGTTCTTTTTATTTGCCTTCTTGTTTGAGGTTTCAGAGTTCATATCTTCTAGCTTTTCTTGAAACATGAGGGCTAGAAACGTATTTTTTAAATAAACAAAAGCTGTGAGTCTCATGTAATCACAGGACTCCGGGAGCTGGGGCTTTCATAAAAGCCACTAAATAGTGCAAGACTTGCAATAAAAATCACAAGAGTGATTCTTGCCCTAAGGTTCTCTAGACTGAGTCTAAAAGGCTTCACAGGTCCAGCTCAGACAAAAAGTACCAGATAACTTCGGTGACACTTCGTATTATCCTACCTAGAGGCTCTATTTTCTTCAGCAATCAGCAGTTCCCTTGATGAATACAGGGAGCGCCCCCCTGGAGCCTGTAATCTGCATTTTCCATTGCAATTGTGCTTATTTAAATAAATGCTTCTAAATAAGGTTTCCAGAGGCTGAATGAAGCTGGCGGCTTCACGGGGGAGAGAGGCGCATTCTGTGCATTTAAAAAGCACCCAAATGGAAGGTTAGGTTGCCTGCTGCTGGAAGTGCCACTGGCCTTAGCTTCCAGGATGACTATACTGTGTTACCTACTCAGTATGTTACTGCAGGACGGCCGCAGCCCTTAGCAAAGACTAGCACCCAGCCTACCCACATCACTTCCCTGGATTTAAAGCTCTCCCTTTAATTCTGTTGCCCATATGACCCAGGACTTGCTCATGTAAAGCCTTTCCCTGTGTGTATGTGCCTTTCCCAGGTCAGAACCAGCTCCTGCCCCCTACCTCCCTCCCAGACCCCACATCCCGATGTGTATGCTCTTGCCAGTGGAATACACCAAAGCACGACAACCTCCATTTTTCAAAGTTCTTTTCACAGATTTTTCAGGCCGGAAAGCACCACTAGATCAACTAGTCTGAGCTGCTATATAGTACAGGCCAATGAATGTCACTCAGTGTTTCCTGAATTGAGCCCAATAACTTGAACTTCTGAGCTAAGGTCCCTTCAATGTGCGCAGTGGGTGCAATTTTATTGATTTATTTTTTAAACAGCTCTACATAGAATAGCACCATTTTTTTGCAGGAAATTATTTTTAATTTTTAAAATATACATATATTTCCCCCAAACAAACTGAAATGTGAAAAATTAAGTTTTTGAAAAACAATTTTTACTGAAAAATGATCCAAAAGGTCCCAGGATATGAGAGAGACAAGGTGAGTGAGGTAATATCTTTTATTGGCCCAACTTCTCTAGGTGAGATGGACAAGATCTCAGGCTGCACACAGACCTGAAGAAGAGCTCTACTTAACTCGAAAGCTTGTGTCTCTTGTGTCTTCTGTGAACATTTTCATGTGAGTCAGAAAGCCAGTCCTCTGAAAAAATGGCCAGCAGCTCTTTCCCTGGCCATAGAATCATGAAAGGGAAGAATCTTCTTCCCAATGAAAAGCTGAAGAAAACTCCCATTGGTTTGCATTCCTAAGTCATTTAGTGTACATCTACACTGCAAAAAAATGGTGGCAGTGAGTCTTTGATCCATGGTCAAGTGACTCAGGCTCACCTGGCTAAAAATAGCAATGTAGACGTTTCCACTTGGGCTGGAGCCAGGGCTCTGAAGCCCAGTGAGAGGGGTAAGGGTCTCAGAGCCTGGCATCCAGCCCGAGCAGGAACATCTATACAACTACTTTTAGTCCCATAGTGCGAGCTCCACACGGCCAGGTCAGTTGACCCAGACTCTGAGACTCGCCATCAAGGGTTGTTCCCCCCCCACCGTGTGGATGTACCCAAGGTGCTTTTAAAACTCCCCCCACAACGTAACTGACATCAGAAATGATCACTGGCTGAGGGCACAGGTACCATGAGAAGCATTGCATTGCTCTTACCGGGCTTCCCATTTTGGTGGTGAGGAACGACATAGCCAGAGCTGTAGAATTTCATAGTGTACAACTCTTGGGAGCTTCTTCTTGAGGAGTGCAATGCAGGCGACCCCCTCCCTGCAGGGGGAATCCTGACTTTTACTGAATCCCTCCCGTGTCTCCAGCTATGTCTGCATCGCAGTCAGAGAGGGGACTGTAGCGCGAGGGTGCTCGCCTGAGCAAGCGAACGCAGATAAAAAGAGCAGTGAAGACACAGCAGCACAAGCCCCGGATCAGACTAGCAACACACGTACACTCCCAGTGTTGGCCGGTACAGTCTGCCCTGACGCCTGGGCTGCAGCCCCTTCACTGCTATGTCTAGCTCAGCTAGCTAGATTAGAGCCAGCCTTGCTGGGCTGCACTCACACCTTCCAGTGCAGTGCAGCCTTCTCTGAGCAAACGTGTCCTGCCCGCACCATCCCACCCTACTTGGCATGGACAAGTTTAACAGAAGATTCTTCCCTTGCTGGGACCACTTGTAGTACTGTCACTGACCGTACCCCCCCAGGAAGCCAATGGCCACCCTTCCACTGGCTGTCCTGAGAGCAGGACGGAGTGTTTGGTGCCACTCCCTTTCCATTCATCACCATTAGTCAGTGGCAGCCATGCAGGGTTGCTGTGTGACTGACTCCTCCAAATATTCAGCACAGTCACATTTTTCTTGCTTGTTTTTAGCCAGAGAGGTGAGGCAACAGTAACTATTCCTGTGCATTGCCCTTAGCTCCTGGGTGGGCTCTCTCATGCTGTCTGGGAAGTGGTGAGAACAGAGAGAAGCAAACATCGATGACCCCTGCCCCAGTTCTGCAGTAAATGTTTTCTCGCCAGCAGCAAGTGTAACAAATCTCTTGGGCAGAGCAACCCGGGGACGTGGGGTTGGGCCAGTGAGATTTACCCAGGGAATAACAGCCCTTGGGTATGTGACATGCTCTCTTCGGGACCCATGCACAGGGATCTGGGCAGAGCACTGGAGCCAGGATGCAGGAATGGAACACATCAGTTACTGGGGATAGGGCCAAGCCATGTGTATCTCCACGTAGGACATTTTATGAAATGATCGAAGGGGCTGTTTTGCACATTTGCATTTTGTAGACCTATGTAATTTAGTGCTGGCGAGAGGCCTCTCCCAACAGCCCTGAGGAAGCCCTTTGGGCATCAGCAGGGCAAGCTTCATGAACACACTGCCCTGCCAGCCTGCCCCAGACAGATCGGGGGGAGCTTCTTCTTGGAGCCACAGGGCCCATGGGCAGTGGGTAGAAGAGACTGCGGTGCACCAACCTCCGGAGGTGTGCTGGCCACTGCCTTTGGAGTGCTGCTGACGAAAGGGCATCCTGGCCCTGGATGACCAGGAAAGGTCAGGCACACACTATTACAAACTCAAAGCTAACTTCAGAGCAGGGTTCCCTAGCCATTCCCCAGCGGCAAGCCACAGAAGTGAATAGGAGTCATGAGATTCAAGTACTTTGTAACTGCAGCTCAGACAGAAATCAGCAGCCCACAACAGGAAATAAGTGATTTGACATTTCACTGTGGAAGAGCCCAGCATGTTCTCTCTTCTGATCCCAAGGGAAGTTGTGCTGAGCAAAGGAAGGGATATGCCATGTCATTGAATGCACCCCTCTGCAAGAGTCAGCCCCCAGAGAGGACAGTGACAAGCTACACTACTCATCCTAGGAACTGCGTCCATTTAAAATAAATCAGTGCAACCCTCCCCCCTCATGTGGACACATTGATTTCAGTTTGAGTGTGGTTGCTATTGGTTTAGCTTAGAGCTGTTCCTAATTAATTTAAGCTAATCCAAATCAAACCAGGGTTAAATCAAAATAAGAGCATCCACACTGCTATCTAACTAAATCAATCTGGAAATCACACCACGCGACCCTGCGTGTAGACAAGCCCTGTGTCTCCTCTGACTCTTGTGGCAGGAGCTTCCCTCAAGGTAAGACAAGTCTGCACTGAACGACAGACAGATGCGGTGTAACACACGGTGGTGGTGCAAAAAAGCACTAATCAATAAACAGCTATGGAAATGGGGGAGGGAATGATGAGGGATTCCCTTACAGGATAGCTGACAAATCCCTAGGGAAGTCACAGACATCCCCTGAGATGTTCAAGTATATTCATAGCACAGAACATAGGTATGGGTGGGCATCTGTACCAGTCCATAGTGCTAGATCCTAGCACTCTGTTATATTCCAGTTGTGTTCCTTGGGAGAGCCCAGCTAGGAACACAGTTCCTGCCTTCCTGTTCCAACATCCTCTTTGCAGAGAGTTCCAGCTGTGGAATTGTAATAGACTAGGGGAGGGCCTGGGACATTTTGTGAGTTTGCCGTAGGGATCTGAGTGGCAAGAAACTTGCCTTCTCCTGTGACTGCAGTCAGCATTTGGCCCCACTGTCCCACCTAAGATGTGTGCATTACAATGGACTTCATCATTTTCGCAATGCTCTTTTGCCTTGCCAAGGCTGTTTATTTAATCACCATCCTGAGTGTAATGGATGGGACACCCCTCTTACATTGGACTCACAGAGATTCCTTCACATCTGCCACACACTCACTCGTAGGGCCAGATTCACTGGCCTGATAAGCCTCCTCCAGCCACACAAAGTAGATTTAACCAGTTGCCTTGGGATACCCATGGCATAGGGGAATCCCTAAGAGTGATAGGGTCAACATAGTCCTGCCCTACAGTCTGTGATTCTCTGAGCTCCACCTAGCCCCTGATTAGGGCCTGTGTCTGGGGAACCCAAGTCCCCAGCTGCTGTAATAGCTCCATAGGGCCATAAATCACTAGCTTAAGGGAGCACTGCCGTAAGGCTGCGGCCAGCATCGACCAGCCCTTGGACTGGGGAATGCAAAGATAGCGCAGGTGCCTCACTCTCCCTTGGGAGGGTTCCATGCAATGTCTCCAGAGAATTGCTTCTCTGTCTCTGTGAGCTGAGGGGTGAAAACATTATCCACCTTAAATACATTTCTTTAAATCAACCTTTAAGGCCAGATTCACGCTACGCCTGCTCTGTGCCCATCAGGTGCAACATGAAGCAGCCTGCAAACACTGGCCAGGTAAGACAGGTACACAGCTCTTTCCTGTCCCTGGAGCAGTGCCATACTGGTGAATTTGACCCTGAGTTTGCCTGCGTTCTGCCATGGTTAAGAGCAGTGATCATACACACTGATCCAGTGGACAGCTGGCAGCCACGTAATCTACATGCAAATTAGCTACAGAGGAAGGGTTGGTTGACTCACCTCTGATGTCACAATGGTCTCAACTAAGTGACCTGTACTGTTGCCCTAGCACTGTCCATTTGTCTAACAAGTGGGTGCAGCAATTGTTAGTGAGCTGGCTGGAAACGGGAATTCCATTCTGCAAGAAACTCAGACAGTTTGAAGTTTGTTTTTATTTGGAATTGGAATGAAAATCTGAAAGTTCTCATGAAATGAAAGTTCTGAATAATTTTGATTCAGCTCTACCAAAGATGTTCTGGGTTTTTTTGATAATGTCATAAGAACATTAGCCCTACCGGGTCAGACCAATGGTCCAACTAGCCCAGTACCCTGTCTTCTGACAGTGGCCCGTGCCAGATGCTTCAGAGGGAATGAACAGAACAGGGCAATGATCGAGAGATTCACCCATCCCCTGTCGTCCAGTCCCAGCTTCTGACAGTCAGAGGCTTAGGAACACCTACAGCATGGGGTTGCTTTCCTGACCATCTTGGCTAATAGCCATTGAGGGATCTGTCCTCCATAAATCTAGCTCTTTTTTGAACCCAGTTATACTTTTGACCTTCGCAACATCTACTGGCAATAAGGTCCACAGGTTGACTGTGCTGTGTGAAGAAGTACTTTCTTATGTTTGTTTTAAACCTGCTACCTATTAATGTCATTGGGTGATCCCTGGTTCTTGTATTACATGAAGGGATAAAAATAGGGTTGCCAGGCATCCGTTTTTTGGCCGGGACACCTGGTTGAAAAGGGACCCTGACGGCTCTGGTCAGCACCGTTGACCGGGATGTTAAATGTCTGGTTGGAGGTGCAGTGGGGCTAAGGTAGGCTCCCTGCCTGCCCTGGCTCTGCACAGCTCCCCAGAAGTGGCCGGCATGTCCAGCCCCTAGGCGCAGTGACAATCAGGGAAGCTGCGTGTGCTGCCCCTGCCCCGAACACTGGCTCCACAGCTCCCATTGGCCAGGAACTGCACCGCCCTCCCAGACCCCACTCCCTCACCCAACCCCCCTGCCCCAATTCAAAACCCCCTCCTGCCCCCTATCTCCCTCCCAGACCCTGCACCCTCACCCCAACCCCCTTCTCCAGGTTGGAACCCTCTCCCACACCCTAACTACCTCACAGACCCCACACCTCTACCCCAGCCCTCAGCCCCCACCCACACCCAAATTCCTTCCTGGAGCCTGCACCCCTTCCCGTACTCCAACCCCCTGTCCCAGCCTAAGCCCCCTCCTGCAATCCAACCCCCTCATTCCCAGCCCCACCCCAGAGCCCACACCCCAGCAGAGTCCTCACCCCCTCCGACATCCCAACCCCCTGTTCCAGCCCAAAGCCCCCTCCCGCACCCTGAACCCCTCATTTCTGGCCCCACCCCAGAGCCCGCACCTCCAACTGGAGCCCTCACCCCCTTCTGCACCCTCACCCCCTGTCCCAGCCCAGTGAAAGTGAGTGAGGGTGGGGGAGAGAGCAACAGAGGAAGGGGGTCTGGAGTGAGAAGGGGCAGGGCAGTGGCTACAAGGGTGTTCGGTTTTGTGTAATTAGAAAGTTGGCAACTCTAGATAAATAACACTTCTTTATTCACTTTATCCATACCAGTCAGGTTGAAATGTTACATTTTGACAAGGCAAAACCATTTTTTGATAATGTCAAAACATTCTATTATAATATAAAATCTTAAATATATATATAATATTGTGTGTGTATATATAAAATATATTATATGTACATATAATATCAAAATATTATTTTGATATAATATAAAAGTCTAAAGAAAATATCAAAATGATAGTCAAAATGTTTTATTTTCCTTTCATCAAAACATTTTGACATTACCAAAACACACTTGACACTCACATTGAAAGTGAAACATTTCAACTTTGACTAAATTGCATTTTTCAACAAAAACTTTGACGAGTTCTCATTGTTAGCAATGTAACTTAATTACAACTTAATTTTTTTCATATGTAGTCTATGCAAAAGATGCCAATGAATTTTAACTACATAAGAAATTTGAAGAGTTTGTGCTATTCCATTCATAAAATTATTTGGGACAAAATAAGATCCAAAATAACTCAAGCTAGTTATAAATTGCACTTCTTAGGAAGTGTGTGCGAAGAGTTAGTGCTGGAATCTTAGGGAGCATCAGCAAAATTTTTCCTGCATAAGAGAGACTGAACCTCTGCTTTAAAGACAAAACTCAACTCAGCCATAACTATTGAGCTGCACGCAGCACTGCCATACGTCAATCGTCCATCAGACAATATTGTTATGCTCAGGGTTGGGAAACTGGTGAATGCAACACTCGCCTTCCAGTCAGGCTAAATGCGGGAACAATTAAATGCCCCTTTCTTTAGAGATAGCTAAAACAATGAACGCCACCACCCAAAACAGAGAACACATGCAAGGCTGCTCAAGAATCTGAACTATACGGTTGGAGGGGTTTCATGGTTGGCTTAGTGTAAATGCAGTGGTGGGGAAGTGATTTGCTTGCAGGTCTGTGTCTGTGTGTGAAAGCAAGAAGGAGGAAAAACATTTCAAGTGTACACAGAGAAGGTACAAGGAAGCCCCAGAAGCCCTGGTAGCATGACCTTGAGGGGAAAACAATGGCGAGAGAGCACTTTTGGGCTGAGTGCTCGCTGACAGTGACAGGGGGGTGTGAGCAGAGAAACTATCACCTGTTTGATTCCCTTCAGGGATAAAAAGAACGAGGAGTACTTATGGCATCTTAGAGACTAATCAATTTATTTGGGCATAAGCTTTCATGGGCTAAAACCCACTTCATCAGATGCATGCAGTGGAAAATACAGTAGGAAGATATATATATGCAGAGAATATGAAAAGATGGGGGTTGCCATACCAACTCTAATGAGACAAATCAATTAAGGTGGGCTATTATCAGCAGGAGGAAAAATCACTTTTGTAGTGGTAATCAGGATAGCCCATTTCAAACAGTTGAGAAGAAAGTGTGAGTAACGGGGGGGGGGAGGGAAATTAGCATGGGGAAATAGTTTAGTTAAAGAATAAATGGACACAAGTCAGACGTCAAGAATTATAACATTCAAAAACCAGTCGGAGAACACTTCAACCTCCCTGGACACTCAATTACAGACCTAAAAGTCTCAATTCTTCAACAAAAAAAACTTCAAAAACAGACTCCAATGAGAAACTGCAGAACTGGAATTAATTTGCAAACTCGACACCATCAAACTAGACTCGAATAAAGACTGGGAGTGGATGGGTCATTATACAAACTAAAACTATTTCCCCATGCTAATTTTTCCCCCTACTATTACTCACACCTTCTCTAAGGTGCCACAAGGACTCCTCGTTCTTTTTGCTGATACAGACTAACACGGCTACCACTCTGAAACTTTCAGGGATACAGGACTTTGTCCATTCTTTGTAAATAAAACAGGATTACAACAAACACATGCATGACTCCATCATCAATTTCTCTTCCTAGCTGAAACAACCAGCAAGGCCCTGAACATTGACCAGTTGTTTGGGTCAAAAGCAGTAACGATGTAAACAGGTTTGAGTGGTCTATGGCAAGATGAATTCAGCTGCTTACCATGGTGGAGACAACATGAAACTTACATGCCGGAGCTGGAAGTGAGCCCTATCATTGCTATTTATTTGTCTCTGGCAGTGTGTGCTAGGCCGTGTCCAAACGTCAAGGAAAGCATGCCCCTTGCCCCAAAGAGCTTGCCACCTAGGCAGGAAGAGTCTTCTGAGGCACCACTAATTGGCATCTGCTAGTCTATTCTGTAGAGGTTCTTATATCACCCTCACCACCGAAGTACATGGACACCTTCCAATAGCATATTAAGCAATGTTACTAACTACTGGTGTGTTGGGTTTGTTCTCTGTCGCCCTGAAACCTGTTTGAAAGTATTTGTCCCTTTGTCCTGCCCCAAGAGGGCTCATACACTTGAACATGAATGGAGATAAACACCATCAGTGTTGAGCTGCATCCCAAAGAAATACTCGCTTCAGTGTGAAAACTGTGTTGCAATCCAGCAGATCTTACTCATCTACAATCCTCAAGACTAACAGTCACTCAGTAATTGCTCGGAGAGATGAGATGGCCAGTGGCCAGGCTATGTCCTCTGTTTATTATGTGGATCAGATGGTTTCCTGATACTAGCAGCTTAATGCTTTTTGGATAGTTCTGTATAATTACATCTGACTTATAAATAGACAACCTTGTTACAGCTGCCTGCATTCCATCTGGGGAAATGTTGACTCATGTGGTCCTATGATGTGAAAAGCAATGTATTCTGGCTGAATGTGGACAAACAGCTACCTCATATTTTACATAGCCAGGGATCTCCAAGGGGCCAAGTTGCGCCCTTGATATGACAGGCAAAAATCTGGCAACAAAACATCCACTCTCTCTTTCCTCCTTTTCCTTTTCTAATTTATTTCCTTCTTTTTTCTCTCTCAAGGTTTCTTCCCTGTGCAGGAGCAAAAACACATGGGCCATGTAGTCCCTTATTATAGGGGAACACTGGCTATACCTTGTGCTAGGCCCCTGAACAGAGGTGAATTCCACAGAAATTACTATACAGAATTTTGTCTGCCACCTGGTAGATTCCCCTGCTATCTAGAATTAATGTTCTACAGATGATTTGTTAGGCAGTAAGTCAATTGTCCTTTCTCTTCTAACTTGAATTACAAATTGTACCATCAATTTGCAATGCATTGTGTCTAGATATGGCAAAAAACCTGGACTGGATCCAGCATAAGAGTGGATCAGATTCTGCAGGATGTTTACAAAGTACAAACCTCCATGCCTGCTGTAGAGGATCCAGGAAAATAATTGGAGTTGAGTTCTCTGGGCATATCAGGCTATGAAAAGAACTCTAGCACTTATACACCTGCATTTCTGGTTCTTATTTTGTCTGAACCAGTTTGAACTCAATCCATGTGTGTGTTTTGGGTCCAAGCTGGTTTATTAGCCTCAGCAATCCCCCTCCTCCCTTAGGGTTTGGGCTGGCTCTGAAGGACATCAATGAGAAGATGCCCACTGACACCAGTGAGAGCTTGATCAGCCCCTTAGCATCCAATGTCCACTTTCCATGATTCCCTTTCACCCACTCAGGGCCAATAAGTCTGCAATCCACTCTGGTGGGACACGCCGCTGTGTCCTGCTATTCTGGGGCTTCCTCCTGGCTGATGTTCACCCAGATGGCCTGCATTCACACCCTGAGTGCTGCGCTCTTTGGGATTCATGATGGCATGAGCTATAAACAGACCAGCAGCATGGCCCACCTAACTCTGGGGCCCCGCACCAAGCCAGGGGCTGGCACAAGGGCAAGGAGCATGTGGGAGGGAATGACAGCCAGGACCATCAAAAGCATGGTAGATGTCTTGCGGGGAGTGGTCATGGAGAAGACAAGACCGTGTAGCATTAGTCAGCACTGTGCAATATTCATGCATATCTGCCTTCGATGATGACATCCCAGGTCATTTATGACTATCTTGAACATTACAGGTCCCTGGAGGACCCTGCTATTTACCTCTCTCCAATCTGAAAACTGACCATTTATTCCTACCCTTTGTTTTCTGTCTTTTAACCTATGAGATGACCATCTTTCTTATCCCATCACAGCCTACTTTGCTTAAGAGCCTTTGGTGAGGACAAAGTCTGCCTGAAAGTCCAAGTATACTATAGCGAATGGATCAACCTTGTCCACAAGTTTATTGACCCCCTTCAAAGAATTCTAATACATTGGCGATGCATGATTTCCCTTTACAAAAGCAGTGTTGATTCTTCCTCCAAATTGGGTCAATTGGGAGCAGGTTCAAGCCAAATAAAAATAGAATCATAGAAGTGTAGGGCTGGAAGGGACCTCCAGAGGTCATTTAGTCCAGTCCCCTACACTCAAGGCAGGACTACATAATAACTAGACAATTCCTGACAGGTGTTTGTCTAACCTGCTCTTAAAAACCTCCAATGACAGAGATTCCACAACCTCCCTAGGCAATTTATTCCAGTGTTTAACCACCCTGACAGGAAGTTTTTCCTAATGTCCAACCTAAATCGCCCTTGCTGCGGGGACGACCCATTGCTTTTTGTCCTATCCTCAAAGGTTAAAGAGAACAATTTTTCTCCCTCCTTCTTGTAACAACCTTTTATGTTCTTGAAAACTGTTATCATGTCCCCTCTCAGTCTTCTCCAGACTAAACAAACCCAATTTTTTCCAATCTTCTATCAGATATCATGTTTTCTAGACCTTTAATCATTTTTGTTGCTCTCCTCTAGATTTTCTCCACATCTTTCCTGAAATGTTGTGCCTAGAACTGGACACAATACTCCAGTTGAGGCCTAATAAGCACTGAGTAGAGAGGAAGAATTACTTCTTGTGTCTTCATAGAATATCAGGGTTGGAAGGGACCTCAGGAGGTCATCTAGTTCAACCCCCTGCTCAAAGCAGGATCAATCCCCAGACAGATTTTTGCCCCAGATGTCTAAATGGCCCCCTCAAGGACTGAACTCACAACCCTGGCTTTAGCAGGCCAATGCTCAAACCACTGAGCTATGCCTTGTGGGAGGAAGGGCTATGGGTTAGGGCAGGGGGTTGGGGTGCAGGAGGGGGTGAGGGCTCTGGTGTAGGGCCGGGGATGAGGGATTTGGGGTACAGGAGGGGGCTCCAGGGTGGGGCAGGGGGTTGGGGTGCAAGGGGTTGTGAAGGCTACAGCTGGGGGTGCTCTGGGATGGGACCAAGGAGTTCAGAGGGCAGGAGAGGGATCAGGGCTGGGCATGGGAGGAGGTCAGGGGTGCAGGCTCTGGGCGGCGCTTACCTCAAGTGGGACCCGGAAGCAGCGATATGTTCCCCCTCCGGCTCCTATGCGGAGGCACAGCCAGGCAGCTGTGTACACTGTCCCATCCACGGGCTCTGCCCCCGCAGATGGGGCAGCGCGCAGAGCCCCCTGGCTGCCCCTAGGCATAGGATCTGGAGGGGGGACATGCCGCTGCTTCTGGGAACTGTATGGAGTCAGGGCAAGCAGGGAGACTGCCTTAGCCCCGCTGCATCATGGACCGGACTTTTAACAGCCTAGTCAGAGGTTCTGAGCGGAGCTGACAGGGTCCCTTTTTGACCAGGCATTCTGGTCGAAAACTGGACATCTGGTAACCCTACCCGTCGCCCTGTGACAGTCAAAGAGCATGTTGCCTTTGGCTTTAAACCGAGCCATCGGAAGGGCAGCAGGGACCCTTCTGATTATCTAGTCTCACATCCTGCAGGAGGTAGGTAAGAGAATTTCACCCCTGGGGTTAATGCCTCAAGTCCGTAAGTTCTGTATGCACTAGAGCGTATCTCTGAGGGAAAAACACCTACTCTTGATTTAAAAACTTCGAGCAATGGGGAATCCATCACATTTCTTGGCAAGTTTTTCCATTGGTTAATTACTTTCACTGTTAAAAATGTTCACCCGACTTCCAGTCTGAATTTGTCTAGCTTCAACTGCCAGCCATTGGATCTCATTCTGCCCTTTTCTGCTGGATTAAAGAGCCCTCTACGCTCTCAGAAATCTGTTCCCCACATAGGCACTTGCAGACTGGAATCAAGTTGCCTTCTCTTGATGAAATTACATTGAAGAAAAACAGTCTCTCTCTCACCATTGGCAGGTTTTCCAGACCTCTGAGTATTCTTGGTATCTCTTTTCGGCACCCTTTTGAAGTGTGGACATCAGAACAGGACATTCCATTCCAGTAATGGTGTCAATGTTGTATACAGAGGTAATACCACTGCTCTACTCCTACTTAATAGTCTTCTTTTTATTCATTCAAGAATCACATTTACCCTCTTAGGACATGTCTACACTGCCCCGCAGTTCACACTACGGGGTGTGAATAGTGGTGCGCACCAAACTGTTTGTGCTGTAATTACCCCTTGTGGACACTGCAGTTATGAACTAAAAGGTTCCTATGTGGATTATATTCATGAGGGGCAGTGTAAGACATGCCCTTCGGTACAGCATCACCCTGGGCATTCACAGTCAGGTGGTCATCTACAGTTGCCCCAAGTCTTTTTCAATGTCACTGCATTCCAGGATACAGTTCCCCAACTTGTAGTTTGGCCTAGGTTCTTTGTTCCTAGACATATGACCATGTGTTTGGCTGTATTAAAACACAGGTACAGTTCAAACGAGCTCAGTTTACTAAGTGGTCGGAGTCAATCTGTATAACTCACTTGTCCGCAGCATCATTTATCACTTCACCAATTTTTGTGTCATACAAATATTACCAGTAATGATTTTATATTTGTTCCCAGATCATTAATGAAGGTTGATTAGCCTTGGACCAAAAACAGATCCCTGAGGAACCCACTAGAAACACCCCCGTTGGATGAGTCTTTCCCATTTACAGTTACTTTCTGTGAAATATCCGTTAACCAATTTTTAATTATTTAATCTGGGCTGCATGGGTTTTATATGGTGCTAATCTTTTTATCAGAATGTCATGCAGGAGTAAATTAAATGCCTTACAGAAATCTAAGTATAGCATGCCAGTACCTTTATGAAAAAAAAATTTTTTTTTTTTGAGATCACAAATCCAACAAATTTTCTATAAAAGCATGTTAATTTGCACTGATTATGCTACTATCCTTTAATTCTTTACTGACTGCATCCTATATAAGCGGTTCCATACTTGCCCAGGATCAGTGTCAGGCTAACTGTCCTATAGTTACCCAGGTCAATGCATTTATCCTTTTTAAGTAGTGGTATGACATTCGCTTTTCTCTAGTGCTCTGCAGCAGTGGTTATTGCAAAGTCCATAACTCACCAGGAACTGAACTGAGAGCTTCAAACCAATTTCCCAGAGGCTATTAAACATCAAATGGCAATATCGTTCGTTTGCTATTATCCCAGATTTCAGCAAGCCACCTTGACTGAAAAGTTCTGTTTCATTGCCAATATACCTACAAAAAAGGAAGTGAAGAAAATTGATTTCTTCTGCTGCACCATTAAGAAGGAGAAGACTTAAATTCCTTCTGGTATAAATATTCCTACATTCCTAGCTACTGCTGAGAGATATTACTGTTGTAATGTAGACATACAACTCTAATTGCTTCAAGTGAGCTGCTTCCATCACGCTGAAAGGCCTGTCTCAGAAAATAATGAAACTTACAAGGTTTCCATTTTTATAAACGTTAAATAAAAACACATCTTTGCAGCTACTAGTGTTATGTAAGCGGGTCTCTTCCCTTCTATGCCAGGCTTGGAGAGCGCTTGGTGGTTTTAGAAATGTAGAATTCTGAGAAAGAACCAATTTCACTTTAATTGAATCTACTGGCTGAATCATAAAGAAAGGGGAAACTTATTATAGGCAGAGCCAGTAGCACTTCCCATCATAATACCTTATTTTCAGTTGTTTATAACTTTTCCAAACTATAATGTGGAAACACAGGACAGACAGTGCACACTGAATGAGCAGCTATGCTTTTGTTTTCTCCTTTTTGTTCAATATGGAGGTACTGGCAACCTTAATTCTGGCATTACCTAACTTTGGATTGTTTGACTTTGCAGCCACAATAATGCTCTTAATGTAGTTTTTTGGGATATAATATGTACACATATATATACACACGGTCAACTGCCTTATACATACAGTAATTCCATAAAGAAAGCTGGGCCATGACTTTGTCCATTAATTTATAATTCAGAACAAAAGCCCACATGTGTTTACACTACTAATCTCAGCAATGAGCATAACATTGGGCCATATTGTCCAATTTGGAGGAGCTGGGGATGAGTTGTCAAGGACAAAATACTCACAGGGACGCTTTACCTTGGTCTAAAATTAGAATGTTCAATTGCAATTCAGTTGGAAATGACAGGAATGTAATTGTGTCCTATATAAATGCAATCGAATTTCATTGAAATGCCATGCTCAGTGAGTTGGGAACTAGGCAGGATTAGATTAGCTGAGATGGGGCCAAAGCAGAACCATTTCTCTGAATCCCTTCCCCCACGACACACAATCTTTGGGCATTCAGCAAAATGGGACGTGAATACAAAAAGTCATAGCTTTGCAAAGCCAGTTGTGCGTCAGTAGCTAGAAGGTGCTGTTGCGATAAGGACCGCTCAGAGAGGTGTATGAATCCCAAGACGGGTACCCAGAAATCACCTACTACAGGACAGGCCCAACAAGNTAAAATTAAAAAAAACAAACAAAAAAAAAACCACGAACAAGTTTGTGACTAAACCCGCTGACTTTCAAAACTTTTCACATTTTGGGGAAAGTTCACATCCTGTTTTTTTAAATGCAAATATTATTGACATTGTTAACACAGTGGTTGTTGAAGTGTATCCTTACCCAAACCTGGGCTTCAATAAACAATAGGTCATTAACTTTTTTTGCATGGTTTAACTATATGAGTATAACTATGTTGGCAAACCCCTCCCACTGTAAACCAAGCCTGTGAGGTTATAGATAATAGTGAATATTTGATCTGGAAATAAAATTGAGTCCTTGGGGGGGGGATAGCTCAGTGGTTTGAGCATTGGCCTGCTAAACCCAGGGTTGTAAGTTCAATCCTTAAGGGGGCCATTTAGGGATCTGGGGCAAAAATCTGTCTGGGGATTGATCCTGCTTTGAGCAGGGGGTTGGACTAGATGACCTCCTGAGGTCCCTTCCAACCCTGATATTCTATGATGAATGAAGTTTGGGGAAAAGAGGCCCAGTGCAAACATGGAATAAATTGTCAGAATACCCAAAAAGGGTGGTGATCTTACCAACTGCAACAACTGTCCATTAATGCCCCTCTGCCATGTACATTGGCCAAACCGGACATTCTCTACGCAAAAGAATTAATGGACACAAATCTGACATCAGGAATCATAATACTCAAAAACCAGTAGGAGAACACTTTAACCTGTCTGGTCATTCAATGACAGACCTGCGGGTGGCTATCTTACAACAGAAAAACTTCAAAAACAGACTCCAACGAGAGACTGCTGAGCTGGAATTGATATGCAAACTAGATACAATCAACTCAGGATTGAATAAGGACTGGGAATGGCTGAGCCATTACAAACATTGAATCTATCTCCCCTTGTAAGTATTCTCACACTTCTTATCAAACTGTCTGTACTGGGCTATCTTGATTATCACTTCAAAAGTTTTTTTCTCTTACTTAATTGGCCTCTCAGAGTTGGTAAGACAACTCCCACCTGTTCATGCTCTCTGTATGTGTGTATATATATCTCCTCAATATATGTTCCACTCTATATGCATCCGAAGAAGTGGGCTGTAGTCCACGAAAGCTTATGCTCTAATAAATTTGTTAGTCTCTAAGGTGCCACAAGTACTCCTGTTCTTTTTGTGGATACAGACTAACATGGCTGCTACTCTGAAACAAAAGACAGACACCTTGGCAAAAATAGAAGGCCAACCGGGGCTCTCGATCAGTTACATCAAAACAAACATCCTGAAACCAGACATCAAACAGGAACATCACATTAGAAGGCAAAAGGGGTCTATGGATCAGTGTTCACATTGCACTCCCTGCCAGTACCCGGCCTGGGTCGGGGAAGCTAATGATCCAACCAGCGGATCAAATTCGGTGATGAATCCTGGTCACATGCCACTTGAGGCATGTTGTGCCTATACTAAGAAGAAAAAGGCAAAAACATCAAGTAGTAGAACAATTCATTTACATGAGCAGTGCCATGCTAGTCAATGGAGACCTCAAGAAAGAAGTGACATCAAGGATAGGAAAGATATCTATAGCATTCACTAAACTCAACAACGTATGGAATCAAAGATAGACAGCACCGGAACAAAACTGAGAATTTTCAGCTCAGACATAATCTCAGTGTTAACATATGGCTGCAAAGGCTGGAGATCTATTAAAATGTTAGTTTCACATACATCGAGTTTTCTATCTAAGTGCCTGCAAAAGATTTTGGGCATTGGTTGGAAAGACTTCATCACCAGCGAAGAGATCCATGAAATCAACAGTCAGCAGCTCATGTGCCCAGCACTTCCTTCTGTTTCTGGCGGATATTTGAGGCACATTCTCTAGATGCCAACACAGACTCCCCATGAAGCAGTCAAGTGGAAACTAACTGGTGTGAGGAAACAAGGGCGCCCAGGAGAAATCTTAACAAGAACCTTTAGCAGGGAGGGCAGGCCAGTCAATGAGCACAGAGCAGATGGACGCAGCAGCTAATGACAGAGAGGACAGAAGAGACTAGTTTCTGTCCTGTGCACCAGCATAGTGTGAGAAGCCTGTAATGATCAATAGCCACCTGTATCTTGCTAACAGTATTCTCTGTTAATTGGCCCTGGTGGGAATAAGAGTTTGGGGAGAAAGGACTGTGATGGGAGTGGCTCTGGAGTTTTCTGATGAAACCTTTTTTCATATGAAATGCAAATTTGTTGAAACTGAAGCTGTCAGCAGGAAAGGGCCCCTGCTGTGCCAGTGAAGACAAATGTATCTCCCCTCACTTATCTTAGCTCAGCATGGCAGAGACCGTAGAAACTCGACAGTCCCCTCTGGGGTATGTTTACACAGCACTTAACCACGTGCAGCTGGCCCAGATCAGCTGACTTGGGTGCCTGGGACTGCAGGCTTAAAATTGCTGTGTAGACATTCAGGCTCCAGCTGGAACCTGATCTCTGGGACTCTGTGAGCAGGGAGGGTCCATGAGCCCAAACATCTACCTAGCAAGTTTTAGCCCCACCAACCCCACAAGTTGAGTCAACTGACCCGGGCCAGCCATAGCTGTGCCGCTGGCCTTTTATTCCAGTGCAGATGTCCCTATGGTGTCAGCTAGCAGACAAACTGGAGCAGAGCTGCCGTGGGGGCAGAGGGAAACATATCAATGTGCAATGGAGGACAGAGACTGGATGAGAAGGCCAGAGCTCACAATGGGAAGGAGAAAGTGCTGGAGCCCATGTATTTCTGCAGCACAGGGTGAGGTGTGTAAATGGTAATGTGACCTGCTGCCTGTAGTAGGAAGAGAGCCTGAGACATAAGCCCTTGTATCAGAGGCCTGAGGCCTGGGCTAAAGTAGTGGGCAAAACTTTGCTGATGTAAAGCAAAGTCAGGCTGTGAGCTAGAGGCTGGCCCTGCTCACAGAATCTGGGAAGAACGGGGCTGATATTGCAGAAACACACATTCCGAAGAGGTGCTAGGCACAGAGCACTCATGCAAGCACATTCCAATAGGGTGGTACCAGAACACCTCAATACCAGCACATTCCCTAAAGAGAACAGGAACACGCTGACCCATTTGAAAGATAAGGTCAGGATGACAGCATGATGGATAGATATGTACAAGGTGATGGATGGTAACTGGCTATGTCAGAGGATGTCAACTAATCACATCAGAGGGGCAATACATAACTTGTTTGTATTGATGTATAAATGGAGCCTCAAAGGGAGTGTCTCTGTCTGGCCGAGGGATGAATGGAAAGTCCCACCATTCACTGAGCTGGTCCATTGTTATGAGCATACATGTATTAGTGGCCCAGTAGAGTCTGTGGGATACTAGTACTGTGCTTCATTGACAATAAACCTGGCTGGTGCCTTTGTACCTTCATGGATCTAGTGGTCATTGGGCGATTCACTCGAGGTCTGCTGTGCCAGCTACCTGTGCGGGGCTGGGACAGCACACAGGGAGATCACACACATGCAGCCAAACATTGCTCAACACTGCCCACATGGCATTTTTGCATTGCCTTATAGATATTAAAATCCTGTTAATAGAATATCAGGGTGGGAAGGGACCCCAGGAGGTCATCTAGTCCAACCCCCTGCTCAAAGCAGGATCAATCCCCAGACAGATTTTTGCCCCAGATCCCTAAATGGCCCCCTTAAAGATTGAACTTACAACCCTGGGTTTAGCAGGCCAATGCTCAAACCACTGAGCTATCCCCCCCCCAAGGACTCAATTTTATTTCCAAATCAAATATTCACTATTATCTATAACCTCACAGGCTTGGTTTACAGTGGGAGGGGTTTGCCAACATAGTTATACTCATATAGTTAAACCATGCAAAATCCTTCAGGGAATCAGCGGAAGCTATACCATCAGTATGGTTATATGGGTGTAACTGAATCTGCACTACAGATTTTTCCAGCATAGCTGTGTCGTAAAAATTACACCCCTAACTGACATAGCTATGCCAGCAAAACTGAAGTGTAGAGCAAGCCAAGCTGTTTTCCAGGCAGTGCCATATAATGACTGAAGGGTCATGGTGCTGGTAGAGATATTGGAACTTTATCCTAGGTGTTGTCATTGACGATGCTAACCTCTACTTAGGTTTCTCCAAACAACACTCCGTTGTTTAGCTCTCTGAAGTCTGGCTGCACTAGCTTGATTGTGGCATATTCAGGAATTCATTTAATGGAGAAAGCAAAGGAGAATGGCTGCTTTCTACTCAGGCCCAGGGATCTCATCCAACACAAGCAGAGTAAGATGCACACTGACACCGATGCATGTTGCACTGATGGAACCCTCTAATGGAGAACAGATGGACCGTTAGACACTCTGCCACACAGTAGCTGTATGGGGCTGGCAGGCCATGTCAGCACTTCTCTAGCATCCCATCCGATTTTGCAGAATGTAATTGTTCATTTAAAAAAATATGTTTCTGTCCTTTATGGTGGAGCGAAAATTAAACCTTCTAACTGTAAATTGCTGCTATGCTGAGACATGCAGTCTGCAGCAATTGCATCCCGTTCATCTCCATGGAGGGTTGACTCTGAAACCTAAGGGCTGTAGTCTAATTGGTAATATGTTTGACTGTTTCTGAAACATATTTCTCAAAGAAGCTTATGGCAAGGATTCCTAAATCCTATTTCCCCTTAATGCACAGTGTAGCCTTTAAATTAATCTAGGGTGCAAAGAATAACCCTCGCCTGAATGGTTATTGCAATTACAGAATTATTTATTGAGGTGCAACATGCACTTGTCACAAATAATAGATTCTTTTTCAGATGGCTGCTTGCAATTAATTGAGAAGATAAAATCTGGTGAAGCACACACAGAAACTTTGTGAGCTTTAGTTAATACAGACAAACATAATTGAAATCTTAGAAAAAAATCAATATACATAAGATGTCTCATTTGATCAATTTCCGTGACCATAATATTTGCCTATTATCCAGATGTCATTTTCCAGGTATTTATAATCACACCTCTAATTATTTAACAGCCTGCATTAATCATTTCTTAATAATCCCTATGCATCATTGCAGTCTAACAGCCTAGATGCCATATTGCAAAAGCCCCCCAAACTCCCTCTAACTCATCCAGCTTGCCATGTACCTGCACCCTTGCTATCATTTGCTTACTCGCACAGAATGAGAAGGCATCAATTGTGACCTGGGCTTATGTCCTCAGGCCTATTTTATTTTAACTAAAAGCCCAGCCTGAGCATGACTACTACTGCAAGGGCCTCGCATTAATAAAACAGCCATTAATCACAGCAAAGCCTAATAACCCAATTATTTGTGTTTTCCTGTTTGCTGTTACAGCTTTCATAACTTCCATTGATAGTCCTGTCAGCACACTGAGCAAATCAATTATATTTTACCCCCAAATTATAAACTATCCGGTGACCCTAGGCACCTCAATATTCACACTTTGCACACTATTGCAATAATATTTGTACAAAAATATGCCTTGGGAAGTAGCACAAGAAAGCTAATAACACGCTGGTTACTGAATTCCCTGCACAAAGTGTTATTAGAACGTGCATAAGACAAAGGCAAAGACAGCCTAGCCTAAGCAAAGTGAGTTTACCTCAATTTACATATTAGCCATAAAGAAAGCTATCAAGCTAAACCAGCCAAGGGTTATCTTGAACCTGAACTCGAGAGACAGAGAATTAACATGGCTCCTGCACCCCAGAGACTGAATCCCCAGGAGGTCGTCCTAGCTTTCAAGACAAAAGACAATCCATTTGGGAACATAAGGAACAGAGAGAGACTCCCTCTGGTTCCTTCACCTTAGGAGACAAAAGAACCAAGTAATTTGATCTCTGTGGCCAGTCAAAGCTGGAAAGGAGACTGGGGTGGGAGAAGCCATCTTGAACAAAGACTGTATCTTGCTAGTTTAAGTTTTAAACTTTTAGGTGTATGCTTTTCCACTTATTTTGCTTGTAACCATCTCTACCTTTATCTTTTACTTGGTATCACGTAATCCATGGTCTTTTGTTAACAAACTTATTTTACTTTTGCCATACACCAGCTCAGCGCTGTGTTTGAAGGGAAGGGTGTATTTAACCCAGTCAAATTGATAAAATGCCATGTATTGACTCTTTAGCAGAGCAGGAAACTTAATATCGTCGGTGAATACACCAGGGGCTGGGGGCTTGATTGGTTATAACTATGTGTGTAAAAGACAGAAAGCCAGCAGATAGCCAGAGAAAACATGGTGAGTGTGGCCCTGGGAAGAAGCTCAGAGACAGAGCTTCCTTTGGGCACAGGCTGGCTGGAAAGGCAGGCTTGGATTTCTGAGCAAGGAAATGGCCTGCTGCTGTTTGTTCCTCCTGTGTTCAGGGAAACGGGACTGTGTGTTCATTCATTGTAGAAAACAGGATTGCATCAAGAAATACCTGACTGGAATCATCCATTTCGCCTGCTAACAGAAACAAGCTGGCAAAGTCCTAAAAATTGGCGAACTGCTTGGGCCCACAAGGGGCAATTGTCTCAGTGAGAGTTCTAAATCAGGCACACGATGAAGAGAGCAGGCATCATACAGGCTATTCCCGTTATTTCTCCTTTGCCTGCTTTGCCGACAACCAGAGTCCAATCTGCAATGTTGGTCTTTCTCTGAGGAGTTGCTAGTTTTCATTTTTAAGCTAAAATACATGCTGAACAACTCTTCAGCATTCCTCTCATCTAGCAGCGATTGGCTCAGAAGGCACCAGCCAGTGGGTGTTAGGGAAAGGTTCCTACTGAAGAAACAGGTGCTTGTGGGCAGAGCTGACCGGTTTTATGTACAGAGGCACACTCATTTCATTTCTCATGCAGAGATGATCAATAGCAATCTGTCCTGACAGGGTACAGGATGGCAGAGTTATTCCAGGGGCAAAGAGTGAAGCTTGCACCTACAAAATATTCTGCATTCACCACACAGCTCAGGCAGCACAAGAAATGTAGGTGCTAAACAGATAATTCCCCCCTTCTTATGTCACAGTTACCAAGGCAACTGTGCATGAGTCATCAAACTACTACATGGAATAGCACAGTAGGTTTTTCTCTTAATGCTTTTGCCTGGATGGGAAGTGTCTGGGCACCTGTCTCCTTCCCACTCCCCACCACCCTCCAAACTGGGTCTGATTTCCTCTGCCAGGAATAGGTTACACTTGCTGCTCCCCTAGGAAGTTTTGGAGACTTGGGTTTATTTGTTGATTTCACTTTATTGGTCCAATGTTTTCCTCTTTGGGATAAACCTTAACACAATCCCATTGGGATATTTCTGCTTTGCCGCAAATCTTTCTTTTCTTTTTCTAGTTCAACTGCCAGGGCCAAATTCAGTCCTGGTGTAAATAAATGACTCTCTCACGTAAATCTTTGGGGTGAAATCAGCATGCATGTTGACTGTACATTGCTCAGACATGCAAATTAGAAAGTTAGTGGAACTTGCACCAAATTTGGTATTCCATGAGTGTGCAAAATGAGGGAAACTTGCATGTCAAGAGTGAAGAAGGGAAAAGCACCTAAAAGTAGTGCCCAGTAAGGTTAAGAGGACCGTTTCCTACTACAATGCCACTAGTTACCCATCTCAGCACATGGAGTGACATGCTTGCATACACACCGAATGCTGGATTGATGTAAGTTACACTATTTTACCACTGACGCCTTAAGAGTGAGATTTTCAAGAGTGCCAGAGGAATGTAGGAGCGTGTTTCATTGACTTTCACTTCTGAATTCTCCAGGCACTTTGCAAATGCCCCTTTAACCCTAGGCTGGAGAATACTGCTGAATTTCCCTCTGTTTACTCCCCTTGGAGGGCAGGATTTCCTTCCAAATGTAAAGCTCAGCCTGAATTTGTAGCAACATCTGCCAAGGCCTTGAGCAATCGTAGCTGCATTTATCCTTTCACAGTGTCTCCCACTGGGTTCACCTGGGTTTAATTTGAATGATACTCAAGGGCTGTGGGATATTCCAGCTGATCCTCATGAGCTGAAAGGACTGAGTTTCACCGTTCTCTGCAGAAAAGACATATAGACTAGGTTTAGACTAGGAAAACGGGCTGACCTTTAACACGTTAGCTAACCCATCTTAACTAACATGGCTGTAAACAAGACTTTGCACCCACTGCAAACAGGTTGAATCATGTTGAAAACCATGTTAGCAAGATGTGCTCAGCCCTAGAGGGGAGCCACAATCAGCTAACATGTTTTTATGCACAATCTATTTCCGCAGTTCAGTCATGACCATAGAGCACTGCTAGTCCATGGTTCAAGAGCTAGAGAAGGCAGCATGACCAAGAGGGAAACCAGGACGAGCTGGGAGACAGTTCTTGGTCATCTCTCTGTGCCTCCGGTCCTCCATATGCTGCATGGGGATACTTACAGTTCCCCACCTTTGGAAGCATTGGGAGACAGAATGTAAAGCACTTTAGAGATGCTAAGCGTTATTTCTTACAGCTCATTAGGGCTGCCCATTTTCCCCTTTGCTTGTGCCTAGGGGCTTTACAGAACTGCACAATAAGCTGGGGGGGGGAGGGGGAAGGAAAACAGGAGAAGCGGGAGTGCGGGAAAGCAGCGTATCTATGACTCTGCACTGCCACGCATCAGCCAAACGCTCGGCAGGATTTCTCTATTCCTTGGAGGACCAACGTTTGTTGCTTAACAAAGCTTTGCACTTGAGGCTACAGCTATACGTTATGCAAGAACCCATCCTGCACTGAACTCCATCATTCCCAGTGCAGAACACACTGAGGATATGCGCGTCCATTGGCCTGGTTCCTTGCCGATTTGGGGACAAGCTCAGGATGGATGTAAAGCAGTGCAAGTCCACTGAACTCCATGGCATTTGTCTGCGTCTAGCGGGGCTGAATCTGGCCCATCACTCTGAAACTGCCTCTTTTCAAATCCGCACAAGCATTGGGGAGGCTTCTTTTGAGAGGGGGTTGAAAATCCTGAACGTTTTCAACCAAAAGTTTTGTCGGAAACATTTGGCTTTTTCACCCCATGGAAAGTCAAGTTTCCAAAGACGACGTCAACATTCAGGAATTTTGACCAGCTGTACTTCATTTCTTACCTTTTCTGCTGCTTAAGTGGTGATCCAGGCTGCTTGTGAGTGCTGGAGCTGGAGGGAATTTCCACGCACACATGAGCTTGTACGCTTCCCAGGGAACAGCCGAGGCTGGAATGTGAGATTCTCCCACAACTTAGCCAGCCGTGTGGGCACATGGGTTTGATAGACCACAGCCTGTATGGCAGCAGCAGAGGCTGGGGAGTGGTACATTTGCTCAGCAAGCACATCCACGCATTGAAGCTCAGGATTCTGGGGCATACCATGGTGCCAGCTGGTTTTCCCCTTGGTCTCAGCCACCTGTACCACCAAACTGTGTCTGGAAGGGAGAGCGAGTGAGACAGAAGCAACTGGGCTTAGTATAGGAATCTGCCAGGGGCTGATTCCAGGGCAAATCTCACAGCCCCGGTATCACATAATACACAGGGCCATGATAGCCTGTGGACCCCGTTGGTTAGATGGCATTTCCTGTTCGCACCCAGCTATGTCTAGAGGGAAGCCTCCTTATGGTCAGCCACCTGAAGGTGTCAGCACTGCCAGACTCCACCAGCCATTCCCCCTGCAGTGAATATGCCCCAGCCCCAAAGAGCCAGGGACCTCAGGAAGTGCTGGGCCATGACACTGGAGCTGAGGATGTTGCTATAACTAGGGAAATGGGGGAAGTAACCACACAAAGCAGCAGGATGAAACCAGAGCCAACTGCCAACAGGTGGAGGCTAATCTCTGGGCCCTGTTCTTTATGTCAGCATTAGCAGCGAAGCTGCAGCCTGAGGAACAGCGAAGGGAAGGCAAACAGATCACCCTCCACTGTCTGGAGGGCTTGGATTCAGTCCAGCAGGTGCTGTACTATCCATTCTCTGTATGCAGACAAATGCACAAGATAGACCTCACAGAAGACATTCGTAATAAAATACCCAGCTCTTATGTAGCCCTTGTCATCTCTGGTTCTCAAAGTGCTTCACAAAGAGGTTATTCGAATTGTCATCAGTTTACAGATGGGGAAACTGAAGCACACAATGGGACAGCGACTTGCCCAAGGTCACCCAACAGCTAACAAAGGGCCTAATCCTGCTCCCACCAGAGCTGGCTCCGGTCCCATTGCATGGAGCTCAGGAACTTTGGCTCCCATGTTATAAGGGGCCAGTTGGGCCTTTCTGTGATAGCAGCCAGTCTGGTTGCAATGACTGGCCTTAGCCAGGACCAAAATAATCTCACGGGTTTGAAAAAGTTCTTGTGAGGCCCCTCTTTCCCCTTTGCCCTCCCCAACCGAGACCCATCCACCTGCGCCCCAAACAGATCCTGTACACACACACACCCTGACTCCACAGCATAACCCAGGCCTCCCTCCAGGACTCACCAAAATGATCAGGGTCTCCTGCCTCTCCACTTCAGACATTCCCTCCTCATAGCATCTCACGTGGCCACAACACCCCTGTGAAGCATGGCAGTGCAGTTATCCCCATTATATAGATGGGGAAATTGAGGCAAGGCATCTAAGTGACTTGCCAAATCTGCGGCAAAGCAAAGCCTCTCAAGCCCTAGGCTACAGCACTAACCACCAAACCAATCTGCCCCTTTGGAGCCATGGGTAACACTGTCACATGTGCATTAATCTTGACCATGACCAGGGAGTAACATGTCACAGAACATCCTGCAGCAGTTCGTCCCCATAGGCAGCAGCCAGCACCTCCCATTGTTGTGATTTGGAAACATTGCAATCCGGCTGCTGGCAGGGGCAGACAGCATGGCCATTGTCCTGAGCCCAGGCTACAGAGGGGGATAGAGCTGGTCCGAAGTGGAGGGGATATTGGGTATTTCTCAGCAATATCCTGACACTTTCCCCCCATAGCTTTTATCCAAACTGGAAATTTTGACCTAAAGGTGGTGAATGTTGAGAACTGCCGACGGGCCGTAAGAAGGGGGTCTAGAGCAAATACAGCGGCCTAGCAATCCCTCTGCTTCCGGCAGCAAACTCCGTCCACGTTCATGCTCTAGACAGCTCCTCTCCTGCCTTGTAAGAGCATGTGTAAGCACCATCACATGCACAACCATGATATCAGAAGCAGCAGCTTGCAGAGCATCCAGGCAGCAATACAAGTTCAAGTGACCCTTCCCTGGCAGGAGAGAAGCATCATGTGCTTCCTTAACAATCCACTTCCCTGCTGCCAGCAGCCACTGCCCTCGTCAACTGGCGAGATTATGGCACATTTGAAGTGGGGCAGGGATGGGAGAAAGAGGTGAAACAGTGTGCGTTTGATATGGCTGAATGGGGGACTCTAACGTGGGAAGCAGGGACTTTGAAAATGATTTGCGTGTCATGGTGCATAATCAGCTGAACATGAGCTCCCAGTAGGGTGACCAGATGTCCCAATTTTATAGGGACAGCCCCAATTATTACCACCCACCCCCCTGTCCCAATTTTTTACATTTGCTGTCTGGTCACCCTAGCTCCCATTGAGATACTGTGGCCAAAAGGGCTAATGTGATCCTGGGATGAATAAACAGGCCAATCTCAAGTAGAAGTAGAGAGCATGGGCGGTGTATGAATTCCCCCTTTGGGGAGGTTAGACCCCAGGCCCGGCCCCTTCTGCCCCCCCAGAACCCCAAGCCACTCCCCACCCTCATGGCCAGAGGAGCCCCGACTACCGGGCTGCTTTCTGGCCAGCCCCGAACACTGGCCTGACTCCTGGCTGGCTTCCTCTCTGGCTGCCTCTCCCCTGAAGCCAGCCAGGAGTGGGGCCAGTGTTCGGGGCTGGCCAGACCGCAGCCCGGTGGTTGGGGCTCCTCTGGCCATGAGGGTTAGGTGGTGAGTGGGGCCATGGCTTGGGTTAGGGGAGCTTAGCCTCCCCTGGCCTATGATACCTGCCACCGACGGGAGAGGGGTTATTTTGCCTCTGTATTTGGCATTGGTGTGACCACTGCTGGAATCCTGTGCCCAGTTCTGGTGCCCACTATTCAAGAAGGATGTTGGCAACTTGGAGTGGGGACAGAGAAGAGCCACAGGAAATGATCAAAGGATTACAAAACCTGCCTACTAGTGATAAACTAGATCACTTGAGCTCTTTCAGTCTGACCGAGAGAAGGTTAAGGGATGACTGGATCACAGTCTGTAAGTATCTACATGGGGAACATTTAATCCTGGGCTCTTCAGTCTAGCAGAGCAAGGTCTAACATGATCCCAAAGCTGGAAGCTGAAGCTAGACAAATTCTGACTAGAAATAAGGCGTAATTTTGAGTAATTAACCACTGGAACAACGTACCAAGGATTGAGGTGGATTCTCCAACCCTGGCAATTTTTAAATCCAGATTGGATGTTTTTCTAAAAGACTTTCTCCAGGAATTATTTTGGGGCAGTTCTCTAATCTGTGCTATATAGGAGGGCAGGCTAGATTATCACAGTGGTCCCTTCTGGTCTTGGAATCTATGAAGCTTTCAAGTTGGAATAAAATACAATTTTTATCTGAATTTTTCTTGGAAAACATTTAAGATTTTCTGACCATCTCTGTTAACTAACATGACATTCCTGCTATTTCCAAAGTAAATAAATATCTTTATACTGTACATTGAGAGAGCATAACAAAGGGCTTTTTTCCCTTTCACAGCTCATCTTTAAAATGAATAAGGCCAGATTCAGCTCTCCATCACATTGATGTAAATCCATAGTAATCCCATTAACAGCTAGTGAGTGTTCTGTGTTTGTACAGGGCCTAGCACAGTGGGATCCTGGTCCATGCCTAGATGCTATTCTGATACAAATAAATAATAATCCACATTTACTTCTCTGTGAACTAAGATTAGAATTTGGCCCATGTCACATGAGTTTTTTTCCCGTCCATTGCAACCTCCCATTGTTTCCAGCGAACTGATGACTATAGGCACAGAAGATTTTCTTTCTTTCTTTCTTTGCCAGCTACTCCCACGTCCTGAATGGCAGCCCATCTGCTCCTCGAGTTGTGTCTGTCTTCAGATGTGCTAATTTTTTCATCACCTGCTCTGGCATAATTATGATTTCCATTAGCATTTTTCCATCCTCCCCAGGGGGAATCAATGTGTATATTGCCATCTGTCCTTTGTCTTCCCCTGAGAACACCCAGGCAAAATTTCATGTTTAAAGCCAGGTCTACTTCTGTTAATAAATTGCCCTTGATATCTCTTGGAGGCACTCCTGTCTCCTTCATTGACCTTTTGTTCCTTCTGTGCTTTATCATGTTTTACTGTTCTGCTTAGCCTCTTCCCTTTTTATCCACATTTGGAGATAGTAACATGTCCTGAGTAATGATCCTATTACTTTCTGGGAACATTTCTTATTTCCTGAGATTATTTTTCCCTTTACCTCTCTTCTTTTTTCTCTTTCATTCTTACTTTAACTTACATTCTCTGTTTCATTACTTCATATTCATCCTACCTCTTTATTTCTGTCTCTCCCCTTCCTTTACCTCTTAAACCACTAAGACAATAAAAACCATGACAGCTTTTTAGATAAGATTTTTTTGTAATTAACTTTTTATTGGTTTTCTTCAAAGGCAATAAAAAAAATTTACATGTAGCAGAGAAATGGGGACAAACAAGAAAACTAAACCAGAGATTCTATTTGGTCCAGAGGATTGTATAACCCAAGAGAAGCACACACAAGAGTATATTTAAGTCAAAGCATGTGAGGAGAGAGGACAAATGAAGGTGAAGGCAGGGGCCATCCCACAGCAGGAGGCTGCAAATATAACCAAAGAGAAACTATTTTCTAATAAAGGTTTTTGGCAAAACTTCCCATATGATATCAGGTCAAATTCTACTTCAGGTTTCTGTTCCTGGAGAGTTGGCATTGAACTGAGCTGTGCCGATAGCACCCCTGCATTGCACCAGCTTCTCCTTTGTCTTTGTGCTCTGGGACAGGAGGTATAAACCCTGCACTGCCATGGAAGGGGTTAAGGAGCTACCTCTTCGCATCTGCAAACCATGGCAGGACTGGAGATGACACTAAACTTGGAGGAGTGGTAGATACACTGGAGGGTAGGGATAGCATACAGAGGGACCTAGACAAATTAGAGGATTGGGCCAAAAGAATTGAGGATTGGGCCAATCTGATGAGGTTCAACAAGGACAAGTGCAGAGTCCTGCACTTAGGATGGAAGAATCCCATTCACTGCTACAGACTAGGGACCGAGTGGCTAGGCAGCAGTTCTGTAGAAAAGGACCTAGGGGTTACAGTGGACGAGAAGCTGGATATGAGTCAACAGTGTGCCCTTGTTACCAACAAGACTAACAGCATTTGGGGCTGTATAAGTAGGAGCATTGCCAGCAGATCGAGGGACGTGATCATTCCCCTCTATTCAACATTGGTGAGGCCTCATCTAGAGTGCTGTGTCCAGTTTTGGGCCCCGCACTACAAGAAGGATGTGGAAAAATTGGAAAGAGTCCAGCAGAGGGCAACAAAAATGATTAGGGGGCTGGAGCACATGACTTACGAGGAGAGGCTGAGGGAACTGGGATTGTTTAGTCTGCAGAAGAGAAGAATGAGGGGGGATTTGATAGCTGCTTTGATAGCTGAAAGGGGGTTCCAAAGAGGATGGATCTAGACCAGTGACTCTCAAACTTTTTTACTGGTGATCCCTCTGAGTGCAACCCCCCCTTATGAATTAAAAACACTTTTTTATATATTTAACACCATTATAAATGTTGGAGGTGGAGGTTGACATCTCGTGACCCCCCAAGTAATCTCCTCGTGACCCCCTGTGGGGTCCCGATCCCCAGTTTGAGAACCTCCAATCTAGACTGTTCTCAGTGGTAGGAAAGACAGCACAAGGAGTAGTGGTCTCAAGTTGCAGTGGGGGAGGTTTATGCTGGATATTAGGAAAAACTTTTTCACTAGGAGGGTGGTGAAGCACTGGAATGGGTTACCTAGGGAGGTGGAGGAATCTCCTTCCTTAGAGGTTTTTAAGGTCAGGCTTGACAAAGCCCTGGCTGGGATGATTTAGTTGGTGTTGGTCCTGCTTTGAGCAGGGGATTGGACTAGATGACCTCTTGACGTCCCTTCCAACCTTGATATTCTATGATTCTATGGAGGAGGCTTAAAAGGAGGGAAGTGCATTCAGCTCAGGGTAGCCCTGGTAAGGGAACAGGCTGCTGGAGTACAAGAGTATCCATTATCCTGATAGAAGCTGCCTACAGGTTTTTCTTTCTTTTTCTTCATGAATTTAATTTGCTGACTGAAGACTGTGGTTTGGCTTACCTGGGACCCTGGGACCCTGACACTGGCCCCCCTAAACTGATATACCCACAATGTCCACTGGGAGTGGGGGCAATTGGCCCCATCTGCTTGTGCTCCCCACATGGCTCTTGAAGGTGGCGCTATGCCAAGGACAAAGTTGTGGCATGGCCTTCTGGCCAAGACATCTCTCCAGGCTGTCCCTTCCAAGTCCAGCGCCATAAGCTCTAATCACCTGTAAAGCAAAGGTTCTCCTGCCCCTCTGCAGGGCTGTGTTAAGATCCCCTAATTCCCTTCACTGTCCTCCCTCAGGACTTTTCTCAGCTGAGTCTGCCTTGCTCCCTGTAGGAGCATCATGCCCCTCTGCACTGTCTCCCCTACAGAGCTCTTTCAGGCTCCTTATGGGGCCCAGGTGCCTAACGGCTCATTGCCTAGCTCTGTGCCTTCTGGCTGGGAGACAGTCAATGACCCCACTTTGGGTGTTTCCTTTCTCTAGCAAGTGATGGGCAAAGGGCACAACTCCCCGAACCAGGTTTCTATTGCAAATACAGTTCAAAAGCCCAGTATTGCCACCCCAGGCATTCCCAAATCATGAGCCAGGTCTCCACACAACCATGAGGCTGGCTTAGAAATCACAAGATGTTTAAAAATCAATAAAAATCAATGGAATAACAGAGACTTGGTGGGATAACTCACATGACTGGAGTACTGTCATGGATGGATATAAACTGTTCAGGAAGGACAGGCAGGGCAGAAAAGGTGGGGGAGTTGCGTTGTATGTAAGAGAGGAGTATGACTGCTCAGAGCTCCGGTATGATACTGCAGAAAAACCTGAGAGTCTCTGGATAAAGTTGAGAAGTGGGAGGAACAAGGGTGATGTCGTGGTTGGAGTCTGCTATAGACCACCAGACCAGGGGGATGAGGTGGACGAGGCTTTCTTCTGGCAACTAGCAGAAGTTGCTAGATCGCAGGCCCTGGTTCTCATGGGAGACTTTAATCACCCTGATATCTGCTG